>NC_053022.1:119173839-119462865 GCF_003073215.2 Triticum urartu
AACGCTATTGGAGACACGGATGTTTTTCTCGTGGTTCGGATAGGTGGTGCTATCCTACATCCACGTTGATGGAGACTTCAACCCACGAAGGGTAACGGTTGCGCGAGTCCACACAGGGCTCCACCCAAGGGCAACGGTTGCGCGAGTCCACGAAGGGCTCCACCCACGAAGGGTCCACGAAGAAGCAACCACCCACAAAGGGTCCACAAAGAAGCAACCTTGTCTATCCCACCATGGCCATCGCCCACGAAGGACTTGCCTCACTAGCGGTAGATCTTCACGAAGTAGGCGATCTACTTGCCCTTACAAACTCCTTGGTTCAACTCCACAATCTTGTCGGAGGCTCCCAAGTGACACCTAGCCAATCTAGGAGACACCACTCTCCAAGAAGTAACAAATGGTGTGTAGGTAATGAACTCCTTGCTCTTGTGCTTCAAATGATAGTCTCCCCAACACTCAACTCTCTCTCATAGGATTTGGATTTGGTGGAAAGAAGATTTGAGTGGAAAGCAACTTGGGAAGGCTAGAGATCAAGATTCATATGGTAGGAATGGAATGTCTTGGTCTCAACACATGAGTAGGTGGTTCTCTCTCAGAACATATGAGTTGGAATGATGTGTGTGTTCTGATGGCTCTCTCACTGAATGAGAAAGAGGTGGAGGGGTATATATAGCCTCCACACAAAATCCAACCGTTACACAGTTTTCCAATCTCGGTGGGACCGAATCAATAAACTCGGTCTGACCGAAGTAGTAAACCTAGTGACCGTTAGGAATTTCGGTGGGACTGACATGCAACTCGGTAGGACCGATTCGGTTAGGGTTTGGGCATAACGTAATCTCGGTGAGACCGATTACACAAACTCGGTGAGACCGAATTTGGTAATTAGCTAACCAAAGAGTTGGTCAGGCAAACTCGGTGGGACCGATTTGCTCTTTCGGTGAGACCGAGTGGAACTCAGTGAGACCGAAAAGTTACAAAGGGGAAACACTGAGTTTACATTGCAATCTCGGTGGGACCGATTCGCTCTTTCGGTGGGACCGAAAAGTTACGAAAGGGAAACAGAGAGTTTGCAACCCCATCTCGGTGGGACCGAGATCCTTATCGGTAGAACCGAATTGCTAGGGTTTGGCAGTGGCTAATGACAAGTGAAACTCGGTGGCGCCGGATAGGAAGAATCGGTAGGACCGAGTTTGGCTTAGGGTTTAGGTCATATGTGGATATGGGAAAGTAGTTGAGGATTTTGGAGCATATCACTAAGCACATGAAGCAAGAGGCTCATTAAGCAACACCTCATCCCTCCTTAATAGTATTGTCTTTTCCTATGGACTCAATGTGATCTTGGATCACTAAAATATAAAATGAAGAGTCTTGAGCTTTTGAGCTTGAGCCAATCCATTGTCCTTAGCATTTTGAGGGTTCCACTTTCACATCCATGCCATGCCAATCATTGAGCTTTCCTGAAATAATTATCTTGGAATAGTATTAGCTCAATGAGCTATATGTTGTTATGAATTACCAAAACCACCTAGGGATAGTTGCACTTTCAATTTCGTCTCGAGGTAAAAATTGTCAAATTTGCCGATGTTGCGGCCGCCGAATGGAGCGCAGGAGTAGCCCACAAAGTAGTAGATGGTGCTCCTCCCTAGTGTCTATTCTTATCTCTATCTCTACTACTCTTCTTTGTTTTCTATAATATACTAGTTTTAGCTATCAAATCAAATAGTACTGCGCCATCCGCTGCATGCCCGGTTGAACACGCCTCCTCGCCTCCATCAAACCCCTTTGTTAAACCTTTGTACATGGCTTGCAGGTTGGCTACAGATTCATACAGAAAGTTAAAAAGAAACAAATCCATCCTTAATCTGGTATTCTAAGTACTCTGTGGGTTCCACTGCCAGTACAATAGCGAAAGAAGTATATATTAAGAAAATATAGAAAGCTAAAGTTTAGGACAGAATTCGAACTTAGGTCATCACGCTGCGAGCATCCGGCCCGGACCAGTACACTAGGTGTTGGTTGGGGAGAATGCAAGAGATAAACCTTTATAACAATGAGCCCGTCCGTTGCAGCAGATCCAAAGTAGAATAATACATATTCACAAATTTGAAAGAAAACAGTTTACTTTTGATATACATATCACTAAAAATATCTTATGTTTCACTCCAAATATATTCTTTGGGCAGTTTTGATGAAGTAAGGGAGGAATGTGGTTGGTTTCAAGATACTAAGGGGTTTTGTGTAAACTGGAGCAGAGAAGTGGGAATTGTTGCAAAAGGCCACAACTTACATCACAACCGTTAGATGCAGATCTAATGGTTAGAAATGGCGGACGGCAGACACACCACCATCACCAACTGAGTCTTTTATAGGAGTAGGAGTAGAGAAAAAACCGAGTTGGTGATGATGGTGTGCCTGCCATCTTATAATATAGATTGTCCGATCTATATCTGACGGATAGAAAGCAAACTATGACAATTTTACAAAAGATACCCACACCTCTCTCCACATTTACAAATAAGGGCTTGCCTCGTTCATCCTTATCTCCCACAACCTCGTTGCTGAGCAATTAAAAAAGGAAGTCTCTGGAACAATCTGGCATGGTAGCCACTGCCGGCGCCGTCCATCCCCATGCCTCCGCCCAGTCCGACCACCAGTCACCACCACGCCCCACTCCTCCTCACCTCTATCATCTTTCTCGAGATATCATTTTTCGATGAAATGGTCGACATACCATTTTCCGATAAAATTCTCAAGATATCATTAGTTTTTACACATGCGATTACTCCTACATGGGTCAATCACAACAGGTGTGTTGTAAAAAATGCATCTTGATGTTCCATGCAATGCACGGGCATCTTGCTAATTTTTTTGCATATAATTCCAAACACCACGTAGACACGGTTTTTGACCATTTTACAACTATGTTAGTATCATTGTTAGTGGTCAGCCGGTGCAAGTTATAGCCTCGGGTGTTTTAACCTTTTTTATTAATGATATCTGGCGATTGTTCGCCACGAGCTTAATCCGGGCGAATCCCACGTAACCGTCAGATTTCCATCCGACGGTGGCCAGTTTTTAAGCCATAGTATTTGACAAAACCGCCACCCTTACACACGTACTGTAACTGTGTCGCGGGCGTTTGCAACTGCCATGTCTCCCAACGAACGTTTGCTAGGGATTGGAGTTAGCACCGATGGCAGTTCGTAGTCATTCCACGCTCAGGCATTGAACTTTGTAACTATTTTTAGATTAGAATATACTACTCCTCCAGGCCTACTCCACTACTACTCTAATCAAGCAAGTTAGGGCATAGTAGTAGGTACTGTCGGGAGTACCAGTAATATGATCACCCAAGCAAGTTGTCTGGCATCAATATGACCCTACGCTGCTGGTATGTGTCTCGTAACTCAAGCGTCGTGATGTAGTCATCATCACCTGTCCACTTCCCGCAGCACATATTCGCTTCTCCATCCTTGTCCGCACATAATCTCATCCAATCTTCCATCCCCGCTAAGGCGCCTCCCCCCTCATCCGAAACCCAAGCACTAACAATGGTAGAACCGAGCAGCGTCCGCCGAAAGAGTGGCTGGAATTCGCTCCCCACAGAGGTAATCAAGCTCATTGTTTCGCGTGTGGACAATCTCAGTACCATACCGCTCGCTGCGTGCTCGTCGGGGCTGTACCGTTTACTCAAAGCCCTCAGGACAGAGCTTTTTAAGCCAGCTCCTTGCTTGCTGATGCTGCCTGATCTTTAGAAACGGTGTGTCACGCAGCATAACGATCGTAGGGTGGCGAGCATCAACCCCCTTGACTGCGATATGATCCCCGTCACCCTCAACTACATTAACGGTATGTACTGGGTCGGCATGAACACGTCTTGGATGGTGCTTGTCAACGGTCACGGCGGCTGGATGCTCGTGGAGGTCTACACCCGGCGATTGATCCCCCTTCCTTCGATTAACACTTCACTGCTTTGGCACCACGGCCCAGAATATTCGGAATCATACAGTAGCCAACATGATACCAAGTTTGATTTTCTTAAGGTTGTAATCTGCCAAGTGCCCACAAGATCTACGAATTATAAAGACTTTAGGATAATTGCATTCTTCAACCGCGGTCTCGCCTATCTGACAGGTCACTGCGGTAAGTGGATAAATCTGCACGTCCATTGCAGGATCATACATCCTCCATGGTTCTTTGATGCCATTGAACACAAGGGCTTCATTTACGCTGTCGACTCCTTCTATGGCTGGACGTATTGCTGGCCTACTCCAGTCATCGGTACAAACGGCTGTTACAGCAGTATGTTACTTTCCTATGATATCATGATGGCTTGCTTATATTACTGTCAACATTTACTGGAAAATATTCATGCTCATAACATGTGTTCTTAAGATTGACTACATCAAGCGCCCTTTTTTATTTGACTCCAACTTTTTTTCGAGGGTTATTTGACTCCAACTTGATATGATGTTGTAGGCCGCCTGGTGTCCCTACCCTTCCTAATCCCAGAACCTTTCAAAGAAAAGCGTCATGGCAATTGCAGGTGGTTCCTGACTCGATTAGACGACGGCGAATGATTGATGATCGTTCGCACGTACCGAACATGTTGTTTCGCGGAATACAATCACAGCCACTGCAAGGTCTTTGAGCAGGATCCCAGCTTGTCTGGGCCTTCAGGAATTTTTGGCTGGAGGTTGGTAAGTAGCCTTGGTACATGCTCTCTGTTTATCAGACTGAATTATCCAATTAACCAGGAGATAACCGACGGCAAGGATCATGATGGCAGCGCAGTTTCGTTCATCAGGCAAAACTGTGTGTACACAGCGTACCATGCGTCTCTGCATGCACCATACCCTGATATGTGCCGCCACGCTCTGCAGCCCAAAGTAGGAGAGAGGGTTGCAAGTATCAGTCTTCGACCTGCTGGCTGGAGTTTCCCCCATCAGGCACCCATCTGGTTCAAGTCGTCAGCCAATCTCCACAGCTTAATAAATAGTAACATCTAACTGAGCCAGTTAGCTAGATGCGTACACTTGGTGTAGTAGGATCTTTATTTAGTTTGATGCATACACTTGTTCTTTTTTAGTAGCCCTTTTGTAATGATGGCTGATGTTTGGTTTGGAAGAGAGAGCTGCGTCTTCACTCTTCTGGCCTGCTTACTGCTTCTGTTGCACCCCCAACCCTGGTTGCTGTTGCTGCTACTGTTTTCAATGTACAATCAGTAGTATATTTCATCTGTTGGTTGAATAAATGTGTTGTTAGAACGACAAACACAACGTTTTGGAAGTCGTTGCACGGTTCGATCCTTTAGTGCCCCGTACCGTACGTAGCGCATACTATTTTTCGTATGGAACACATTTTCCACTTGTTGATAACATGCAGCCCACTAATGAAGGCCCAATAGAGAAGCCCATAATTAACTGGAAGGGAGGCTCTCTCATGAATCCGACCCAGGTACATGCTCATGGTCCCCTAAACATTAAATAATTAAATAAAGCTAAATTCTCGTGCACAAGTTCTTTAAATTCATGATTTAACAGGAGGATATTATTTCCTATGATAGTGTCGTTACATTCAGTCGATATTATTCTTAGGCAAAGATAGCGACCAGTCTTATTTCTCCCAGCATCTTCTTCCTGCAACCAGCAGACCCATGCAAATCATAGTCAACGCCGTAAATAGTTCCGGTTCATTTTTATTTTTCAATAAGAATGTCCAATCCAGCCCAGCACAATGGCGACAACACTTTATCCTCCGCCTTGGTGCGTGATAACCCACAAGTATAGGGGATCGCAATAGTTTTCGAGGGTAGAGTATTCAACCCAAATTTATTGATTCGACACAAGGGGAGCCA
Organism: Triticum urartu; assembly: GCF_003073215.2. Taxonomy (NCBI): domain Eukaryota; kingdom Viridiplantae; phylum Streptophyta; class Magnoliopsida; order Poales; family Poaceae; genus Triticum; species Triticum urartu. The sequence goes on from NC_053022.1 coordinate 119,179,700, forward strand.
AAGAATATTCTCAAGTATTAGCAGCTAAGTTGTCAATTCAACCACACCTGGAAACTTAATATCTGCAGCAAAGTATTTAGTAGCAAAGTAGTATGATAGTAGTGGTAACGGTAGCAAAAGGTAATGATAGCAAAAGTAATGTTTTTGGTATTTTGTAGTGATGATAGCAATAGCAACGGAAAAGTAAATAAGCGAAGAACAATATATGGAAAGCTCGTAGGCAATGGATCGGTGATAGAGAATTATGCCGGATGCGGTTCATCATGTAACAGTCATAACCTAGGTGACACAGGACTAGCTCCAATTCATCAATTTAATGTAGGCATGTATTCCAAATATAGTCATACGTTCTTATGGAAAAGAACTTGCATGACATCTTTTGTCCTACCCTCCCATGGCAGCGGGGTCCTAGCGGAAACTAAGGGATATTAAGGCCTCATTTTAATAGAGTACCGGACCAAAGCATTAACACGTAGTGAATACATGAACTCCTCAAACTACGGTCATCACCGGTAAGTATCCCGATTATTGTCACTTCGGGGTTAACGGATCATAACACATAATAGGTGACTATAGACTTGCAAGATAGGATCAAGAACTCTCATATATTGATGAAAACATAATAGGTTCAGATCTGAAATCATCGCACTCGGGCCCTAGTGACAACCATTACGCATAGCAAAGTCATAGCAACATCAATCTCAGAACATAGTGGATACTCGGGATCAAATCCTAACAATACTAACTCAATTACATGATAAATCTCACCCAACCCATCACCGTCCAGCAAGCCTACGATGGAATTACTCACGCACGGCGGTGAGCATCATGAAATTGGTGATGGAGGAAGGTTGATGATGACGATGGTGACGGATTCCCCTCTCCGGAGCCCCGAACGGACTCCAGATCAGCCCTCCCAAGAGGTTTTAGGGCTTGGCGGCGGCTCCGTATCATAAAACGCGATGAATCCTTCTCTCTGATTTTTTTCTCTCTAAAACCAAATATATAGAGTTGTAGTTGAGGTCAGAGGAGCTCCAGGGGGCCCACGAGGTAGGGGGCGCGCCCCCCACCCTCGTGGACAGGTGGTGGGCCCCCTGGTCTTCATCTATTGCAAGGATTTTTTATTATTTCCAAATAGACGTTCCGTGAAGTTTCAGGTCATTCCGAGAACTTTTGTTTCTACACATAAATAACACCATGGCAATTCTGCTGAAAACAGCGTCAGTCCGGGTTAGTTCCATTCAAATCATGCAAGTTAGAGTCCAAAACAAGGGCAAAAGTGTTTGGAAAAGTAGATACGACGGAGACGTATCATGGACTCATATGGAAGAACTTTGGGGTTTATGGGATTGGATGCACAAGCAGTATTCCCGTTTAGTACAGGTGAAGGCTAGCAAAAGACTGGGAAGCGACCAGCTAGAGAGCGACAACAGTCATGAACATGCATTAAAATTAATCAACACCGAATGCAAGCATGAGTAGGATATAATCCACCATGAACATAAATATCGTGAAGGCTATGTTGATTTTGTTTCAACTACATGCGTGAACATGTGCCAAGTCAAGTCACTTAAATCATTCAGAGGAGGATACCACCCTATCATACCACATCACAACCATTTTAATAGCATGTTGGCACACAGGGTGAACCATTATAAGCTCTTAGCTAATCAAGCATGGCACAAGAAACTATGATCTCTAGTTGTCATTGCAAACATGTTTATTCATAATAGGCTGAATCAGGAACGATGAACTAATCATATTTACAAAAACAAGAGAGGTCGAGTTCATACCAGCTTTTCTCATCTCAATCAATCCATCATATATCGTCATAATTGTCTTTCACTTGCACGACCGAACAATGTGGATAATAATAATAGTGCACGTGCATTGGACTAAGATGGAATCTGCAAGCATTCAATTCAAGAGAGAAGACAAGGTGATATGGGCTCTTTTGTCAGATCAACAATAATGCATATAAGAGGCACTTCAACAATTTAATCATGGTCTTCTCCTATCGACCCCCAAAGAAAAGAAAAGAAATAAAACTATTTATATGGGAAAGCTCCCAACAAGTAAAAGAAGAACATGAAATCTTTTTGGGTTTTCTTTTTAATTACTACTACAAGCATGGAAAGTAAACTAATTTAAAACTACAACTAATTTTTTTGTTTTTTTCTTAAGGTTTTATTAAGCACACAAGAAGAAAGCATAAAAAGGGGAAATAAACTAGCATGGATGATACAATGAAAAAGTATGAGCACCAACATCTAGCAATGAGTGTGTGAACATGAATGTAATGTCGGTGGGAAATACGTACTCCCCCAAGCTTAGACTTTTGGCCTAAGTTGGTCTATGGCCACGGTTGGCCTGGCGGATATCCATAGTAATAGTTGGGGTCGTACTGAGATGCAGCGGCTATCGCCTCTTGAGCTGCAGCATGGCGACAAGCGGCCTCCGCCCTCCTCTCGTGCTCATCTGCCTCCTCTCTGGTAATAACATATCTTCCTTTTGCCTGATAATCAAAGAAGGCAGGAGCAGGGAGAGTAATACGGACATCACGACGTATGTCAAAGATTAAGCGATACTGGAAAGGTGATTCATTCCTCTTGAGAAACTGGTGGTGAACCATAGCCTCATAATCCAAATAAGCTGGAGGAAACTCAATAACATCTTCATGTATGGCTATAACAAGAAAATTAGCTATGCGGGTTGCATAAATTCCACCAAATAAATCTCCATTAAATCTATTAAGATGCAACCTACGTGCAACAATGGCTCCCAAGTTATAAGATTTATCTCCTAACACAACACTCCTAAGAATACTGAGGTCGGGGACACATGTGACATGCCTCATCTTTACCATTAATGCATCTACCTATGAAGAGAGCAAAATAATGTATAGCAGGAAAGTGAATGCTCCCTATGGTAGCTTGTGTTATATCTCTAGATTCCCCCACAGTTATACTAGCAAGAAAACCTGTAAATTCAGATTTGTGAGGTTCCCTGACACTACCCCATTGTGGAAGCTTGCAAGCAGTGGTAAAATCCTCTAAGTCCATAGTGTAAGAATTTTCAAAAAGATCAAACAGGACAGTTGGAGAATTACGTGAAGATGAAAATTCAAACCTCCTCACAAAGGAACTAGTGAGATAGTGATACTGGCGGCACTTTTCTTCCTCGAAGCTCACAAGATCAGCGTTACACAAATATGCGTTAAATTCTTCCTTAATTCCCACTCGATCCATAAAGTTTTCCGAAGGCCATTCACAAGGATGCACTGGAGCGTCTCTTGGTGGCTCATCATCAGCATCATGCATTGCAAGCCTGGGCTCTTGTTTCCTTGAAGAGCCACCTTGGTACATTTTCCTAAACATGTTTCTTCCTATGAAAAATTTCTCAAATTTTTAGTGACTTCAAATAAAAGTCAACCAAACTCAATAAAATTGATAGCAACTACTCCTACAAGTGCCTAGAGCCGATATCATGCATCAAAACTACTTTTGACCATATAAATTTGCCATGCAAGCTCAAGAACAGGGTCACCCAAGCAACAAAAATTTGCAGTGAATAAAGCACTAGAACAAAAACTAATTGGACCAATGGAGGAGTCACATACCAAGGAACAATCTCCCCAAGCAGTTTTGTGAGAGGTGCTTTGAGCAAGGAGATCGAAAATGGCAGTAAAATGAACTAGAACTCGTGCTTGAGCTGGATATTCGTGTTTGTGGGAGGAAGAAGAAGTGTGTGGGTGCAGGAATAAGTGGAGGGGGCCACCGTGGGCCCACGAGGCAGGGGGCGCACCCTCCACCCTCGTGGTCAGGTGGATGCCCCCCATGTTGTGTTCTCGGTGCCAAATATTCTCAAATATTCGAGAAAAAATCATATTTAAATTTCAGGGCATTTGGAGAACTTTTATTTTCGGGGTATTTCTGTATTGCACGGATAAATCAGATAACAGACAGAAAAATATTATTTTTATTTTATTTAATATAAATAACAAAAAGTAAGAGGAGGGTACAGAAGGTTGTGCCTTCTAGTTTCATCCATCTCATGATCATCAAAAGGAATCCACTAACAAGGTTGATCAAGTCTTGTTAACGAACTCATTCCGAATAACATGGAACCAGAGAAATTTCGAATAACACTATGTTACCTCAACGGGGATATGCACATCCCCAATAACAAGAATATCATATTTCTTCTTGACAGTAGGAAGAGTAAATTCAAAACCTCGAAAAATAATCGATGGAATTTTTCCAATAGAATTGATACTATGAACTTGAGGTTGTTTCCTCAGAAAGTGTACCGTATGCTTGTTACCATTAGCATGAAAAGTGACATTGCCTTTAGTGCAATCAATAACAGCCCCTGCAGTATTCAAAAAGGGTCTTCCAAGAATAATTGACATATTATCACCCTCGGGAATATCAAGAATAACAAAGTCCGTTAAAATAGTAACGTTTGCAACTACAACAGGCACATCCTCACAAATACCGACAGGTATAGCAGTTGATTTATCAACCATTTGCAAAGATATTTCAGTAGGTGTCAACTTATTCAAATCAAGTCTACGATATAAAGAGAGAGGCATAACACTAACACCGCCTCCAAGATCACATAAAGCAGTTTTAACATAGTTTCTTTTAATGGAGCATGGTATAGTGGGTACTCCTGGATCTCCAAGTTTCTTTGGTATTCCTCCATTAAAAGTATAATTAGCAAGCATGGTGGAAATTCCAGCTTCCGGTATCTTTCTTTTATTTGTAATAATATCTTTCATGTACTTAGTATAAGGACTCATTTTGAGCATATCAGTTAATCGCATATGCAAAAAGATAGGCCTAATCATTTCAGCAAAGCGCTCAAAATCCTCATCATCCTTTTTCTTGGATGGTTTGGGAGGAAAAGGCATGGGTTTTTGAACCCATGGTTCTCTTTCTTTACCATGTTTCCTAGCAACAAAGTCTTTCTTATCATAACGTTGATTCTTTGATTGTGGGTTATCAAGATCAACATCAGGTTCAATTTCCATATCATTATCATTGCTAGGTTGAACTTCATCATGAACATTATTATTAACATTATCACTAGTTTCAGGTTCATTACCAGATTGTGTTTCAGCATCAGAAATAGAAATATCATTTGGGTTCTCAGGTGTATCAATAACAGGTTCACTAGAAGCATGCAAAGTCCTATCATTTTTCTTTTTCTTCCTTTTAGAAGGACTAGGTGCATCTATATTATTTCTCTAAGAATCTTGCTCAATTCTCTTAGGGTGGCCTTCAGGATACAAAGGTTCCTGAGTCATTCTACCACCTCTAGTCATAACTCTAACATCATTATCATTTTTCTTACTATTCAATTCATTGAGCAAGTCATTTTGAGCTTTAAGTACTTGTTCTACTTGAGTGGTAACCATAGAAGCATGTTTATTAATAAGTTTAAGTTCACCTTTGATATTAGCCATATAATCACCCAAGTGTTCAAGCATATTTGAATTGTATTTCAATTGTCTACCAAAATAAGCATTAAAATCTTCTTGCTTCACCATAAAATTATCAAACTCATCTAAGCATGGGCTAGCAAACTTAGTAAATGGGATTTCAGCTTTATCATATCTATAGAGAGAATTTACCTTTACTACCTGTGTCGGGTTATCAAGACCATGTATTTCTTCAATAGGTAAGAGATTAAGATCAGATGTTTCTTCAACAGGCGGTAAATTAAGACCGTGTATTTCTTCAATAGGAGGTAAATTCTTAACATCTTCAGCTTTAATACCCTTTTATTTCATGGATTTCTTTGCCTCTTGCATATCTTCAGGACTGAGAAATAGAACACCTCTTTTCTTCGGAGTTGGTTTAGGAATAGGCTCAGGAAGTGTCCAATTATTTTCATTTGTCAACATATTATTCAATAGAATTTTAGCTTCATCCGGTGTTCTTTCCCTGAAAACAGAACCAGCACAACTATCCAAGTAATCTCTGGAAGCATCGGTTAGTCCATTATAAAAGATACCAAGTATTTCATTTTTCTTAAGAGGATGATCAGGCAAAGCATTAAGTAATTGGAGAAGCCTCCCCCAAGCTTGTGGGAGACTCTCTTCTTCAATTTGCACAATATTATATATATATCCATTAAGGCAACTTGTTTCTTATGAGCAGGGAAATATTTAGCAGAGAAGTAATAAATCATATCCTGGGGACTATGCATACAACCAGGATCAAGAGAATTAAACCATATCTTAGCATCACCCTTTAATGAGAACAGGAATATTTTAAGGATATAAAAGTAACGAGTTCTCTCATCATTAGTGAACAGGGTAGCTATATCATTTAATTTAGTAAGATGTGCCACAACAGTTTCAGATTCATAGCCATAAAAAGGATCAGATTCAACCAAAGTAATTATATCAGGATCAACAGAGAATTCATAATCCTTATCAGTAACACAGATAGGTGAAGTAGCAAAAGCAGGGTCAGGTTTCATTCTAGCATTAAGGGATTGCTACTTCCATTTAGCTAATAACCTCTTTAGATCATATCTATCATTGCAAGCTAAAATAGCTCTAGCAGATTCTTCATCCAGAACATAACCCTCAGGAACAACAAGCAATTCATATTTATTAGGGGGAGAGTCTTCATCATCACTTTCGTCAATATTATCAGTTTCAATAATTTCATTATCTCTAGCCCTAGCAAGTTGTTCATCAAGAATTCACCAAGTGGCATAGTAGTATCAAGCATAGAAGTAGTTTCATCATAAGTATCATGCATAGCATAAGTGGCATCATCAATAACATGCGACATATCAGACTGAATGGCAGAAGCAGGTTTAGGTGTCGCAAGCTTACTCAAAACAGAAGGTTAATCAAGTGCAGAGCTAGATGGCAGTTCCTAACCTCCCCTCGTAGTTGAGGGATAAATCTTGGTTCTTGGATCTTTCAAGTTCTTCATAATGATAAGAAGATATAAATCCCAAGTGACTCAAAGAATAGAGCTATGCTCCCTGGCAACGGCGCCAGAAAATAGTCTTGATAACCCACAAGTATAGGGGATCGCAACAGTTTTCGAGGGTAGAGTATTCAACCCAAATTTATTGATTCGACACAAGGGGAGCCAAAGAATATTCTCAAGTATTAGCAGCTGAGTTGTCAATTCAACCACACCTGGAAACTTAATATCTGCAGCAAGGTATTTCGTAGCAAAGTAATATGATAGTAGTGGTAACGGTTGCAAAAGGTAATGATAACAAAAGTAATGTTTTTGGTATTTTGTAGTGATTGTAACAATAGCAACGGAAAAGTAAATAAGCGAAGAACAATATAGGGAAAGCTCGTAGGCAATGGATCGGTGATAGAGAATTATGCCGGATGCGGTTCATCATGTAACAGTCATAATGTAGGGTGACACAGAACTAGCTCCAATTCATCAATGTAATGTAGGCATGTATTCCGAATATAGTCATGCGTGCTTATGGAAAAGAACTTGCATGACATCTTTTGCCCTATCCTCCCATGGCAGCGGGGTCCTATCGGAAACTAAGGGATATTAAGGCCTTCTTTTAATAGAGTACCGGACCAAAGCATTAACACATAGTGAATACATGAACTCCTCAAACTACGGTCATCACCGATAAGTATTCCGACTATTGTCACTTCGGGGTTAACGGATCATAACACATAATAGGTGACTATAGACTTGCAAGATAGGATCAAAAACTCTCATATATTGATGAAAACATAATAGGTTCAGATCTGTAATCATGGCACTCGGGCCCTAATGACAAGCATTAAGCATAGCAAAGTCATAGCAACATCAATCTCAGAACATAGTGGATACTAGGGATCACCCTAACAAAACTAACTCGATTACATGATAAATCTCATCCAACCCATCACCGTCCAGCAAGCCTACGATGGAATTACTCATGCACGGCGGTGAACATCATGAAATTGGTGATGGAGGATGGTTGATGATGACGATGGTGACGGATTCCCCTCTCCGGAGCCCCGAACGGACTCCAGATCAGCCCTCCTGAGAGGTTTTAGGGCTTGGCGGCGGCTCCGTATCGTAAAACGCGAGGAATCCTTCTCTCTGGTTTTTTCTCCGAAACCAAATATATAGAGTTGGAGTTGAGGTCGGAGAAGCTCCAGGGGGGCCACGAGGTAGGGGGCGCGCCCTAGGGGGGCAGGCGCGCCCCACCCTCGTGGCTAGGGTGTGGGCCCCCTGGTCTTCATCTTTTGCAAGGATTTTTTATTATTTCCAAATAGACGTTCCGTTAAGTTTCATGTCATTCCGAGAACTTTTGTTTCTGCACATAAATAACACCCTGGAGGCGCTTGCTGATATCTGGGACCCACATCATTTTCAACGTATAGTCAATTAACGACAGAATTGCACAACTTTTTTTGAGTAGTAATTCGGAGGAGCAGGCTATAAACTGGGTTGTGTGGTCTTTGTGGCCCGTCTAACAACATGACCAGCCCGGCAGTTTTTTCTTTGGGAAAATAGGTAGCCCAGTATTTCTTTGAAGAATACCCAAGCTAGGCCTATTTGTTTTCTCCGACTTACTGGGCTGCAAGATGCATTCCGGCCTGGCCAAAGAGTATGGTCAGTGTCTGTTAAAAGTAATATCAAAAGGGGATGAAAATTCCAAAAAATTATAGCAAATGGGATATTAGTTTCTTTTTTGTTTTTGTTCTTCATTGATATCTTATACTGTATTTCATTGGACTTAACATGACATAGTTGCTATTTATTTTTTTTAAATTTTTTTTAGTATGGCTTACTATTTTTGGATTAAGAATATTTGTTCCTCGCAAAAAATTGCGAATTTTCAAAATTTCCCACATATTTAGTTAATTTTTAACCCTGGTACTGACTAGAAAATGGGCGGCAATTCTAAAAATGGAAAACGAACTGCAATAAATTCCATAAGAATTAGAAAATGAGTAAAATTTATAAAAATAATAGCAAATGGGCTGTACACGCCACAGATTTCGAGGCTGACTTGTTTATGCAAGGCTTTGTCAGTCAACACACAATTCTAGCAGCAGTGACTGTTGGATGTCCATCCAACGGCCGACGTGCTTCTTCAATCTCTGATCTTCCTGCTCCAGCCACCTAAACTAGCGCCGGCGGGACTGCCTGCTCCCTCCTCTTCTGGCTCGCTGTGATGCCGCGCAGGCTTCCCCGGCCCACCCTACTCCCTCCGCTGGCCTGGCCGCACGCAATCAACTGTCTCCTTATTACGGGAAAAAATGATTCCTCCCACTGACATCAGAGGCGCACCGATTGGGAGGCTGGCCTGTGGGCCTACTAAGTTGACGCGTACATAGGGCTTGTCAACTTAGTCAACAAACGATTCTAGCAGCAGTAACCGTTGGATTTGAATCAAACGGTCATGCTGCTTCTTCAATCGCTGCTCTCCTTGCACCAGCCGCCGAAACCAGCGCCGGCGAGACCGCCTGCTCCTGCCTCCAGTGGCCGGCTGTGCTGCCGTTGAGGCCTCACCGCCCTCTACTACTCCCACCGCTAGCCAGGCCCTGTGGCGACGGCAGCCTCACACCGCAGCCGAACCAGTGAACCCTCGTACTCCTCTCCGCGTGGGCATCCACTGCCGCATTTTCCCCGGCTCCGCGTCGTCCCCTTCCTAGGCCTCGCCGTCGTCCACCACCTTGGATGCGCTTGGCGCGGAGTGGTCAATGTGGTCAACAAACGACACCATCGGAAGTAGACTATGTGTGGAGAGGCTGACAGCTGGGTCCATGGCCGCACGCAAGGAAATGTCTCCTTATTACACGCAAAATAATGATTCCTCCACCTGACAGCTGGGACCCCACCGGAAGGGCCTTTGTATTTCGCGAAAAAATGTTCCCACCACTGACAGGTCGGACCCACCCGCTATATCTTCGCACGCAAGGAAGTGCATCCTTATTACGCACAAAAAAATGAATACCCCTTGCTAGCTGGGACCCACAATAGTTGGAGGCTGACTTGTGGGCCAACTAAGTTGACGGGGATGGAGGGCTTTGTCAACTTAGTCAATATGAATGATTCTAGCTCCAGTGACCGTACGATGTCCATCCAATGGCCGTAGTGCTTCTTCAACCTCTGGTCTTCTTGCTCCAGCCGCCCAAACCAGCGTCGGTCGTGCCTCGTGCTCCTGCCTCCCGTGGCCGGCTGCGATGCCGCGGAGGCCTCGCTTCCCCCTACTACTCCCACCGCTGGCTAGACCATCCCTCTACTCACCCACACCCCCTGTTATTCTGCGGCGACGACAGCCTCACACCGCAGCCGAACCAGTGAACCCTCGTACTCCTCTCCGCATGGGCATCCACTGCCGCTTCTTCCCCGGCTCCGCGTCGTCCCCTTCCTAGGCCTCGCCGTCGTCCACCGCCTTGGTGCTCTCGGTGCGGTGTGGTCAATGTGGTCAACGACCGACTTCCATCGGAAGAGTACTGTACATGGAGAGGCTGATAGTTGGGTCCATGGCCGCAGCTGGGTCCACGGCCACAACCCAGTTTTTTTGTGATTTGCCAAGTAAGTCGCTTTGTCAGGTCTGTTGGGCTGCAAATCTTTCAAGACGAGGAGGGCTTCATTCGGCTCGCCGAGAAAATGGCCTATCTGTAATGAGAAATGGGATGTACATTTTTAAAACACATCAAACGGGCAATTAGTTTCAAATTTCTTTTTTTTTCATTTCGAGATTTTAAATTGCATTGATTTTTATGCATGGACAATTTGTTGGATTTTATATCGATATACATTTATTTTTAAAATCAGTTTGAATGTGGCTCAAAATTTCGGGATTAAAAACAGTTCAGACCGCACCGGAATATGCAAAATTTCGTATAATTTTTTAACCGTGGCCACAATATGGGCTATAATGCTAACAAAAAAAATATGGACTCCAATAAAACCTTAAGAATTAGCAAATGGGCTATAAATTATTGGAAATAATGGCAGATGGGTTGTATGCTGTTTCCCACATATTTGAGGCTTTCCTAAAAAAAGGTTGACGCACAAGCAGTGACTGTTGGATGTCCATCCAACGGCCGTCGTGCTTCTTCAATCTCTGCTCTTCCTGCTCCAGCCGCTCAAACAAGCGCCGGCGGGACTTCCTGCTCCCTCCTCCCCATGGCCGGCTGTGCTGCCGCGCAGGCCTCACCACCCCATCGTACTGCCATCGCTGACCTAGCCATCCCTCTACTCACCCACACCTGCTGTTATTCTCCGGCGACGGCAGACGAACCAGTGAACCCTCGTACAATCGTACTCCCCTCCATGTGGGAAACAACTACCGAGTATTCCCTGGCTCTGTGTCGTTCCCTTCCTAGGCCTCACCGTCGTCCACCGCCCTGGTGCTCTCGGCGCGGCCTGGTCAATGTGGTCAACGACCACATGCATCTGACGTGGATTGTACGTGGAGAGGCTGACAGCTGGGTCCACGGCCGCACGCAAGGAAATGCCTCCTTATTACACGCAAAATAATGATTCCTCCACCTGACCTCTGGGACCCACCGAAAGGACCTCTGTATTTCACGAAAAAAACGTTACCGCCGCTGACAGCTCGGACCCACCAGCTATATCTTCGCACGCAAGGAAGTGCCTCCTTATTACGCACAAAAAATGAATAATCCCCCTGCTAGCTGGGACCTAGTATAGTGGGAGGCTGACTTGTGGGCCTACTAAGTTGACAGGGACGGAGGGCTTTGTCAACTTAGTCAATATGCACGATTCTAGCTCCAGTGACCGTACGATGTCCATCCAACGGCCGTAATGCTTTTTCAACCTTTGGTCTTCTTGGTCCAGCCGCCCAAACCAGCGCCGTTCATGCCTCATGCTTCTGCCTCCCGTGGCCGGCTGCGATGCCGCGGAGGCCTAACCGCCCCCTACTACTCCCACCGCTGGCCAGGCCATCCCTCTACTCACCCACACCCCCTGTAATTCTGTGGCGACGACAGCCTCACACAGTAGCGAATCAGTGAATGCTCATACTCCTCTACGCGTGGGCATCCACTGCCGCGTCTTCCCCGGCTCCGCGCCGTCCCCTGCCTAGGCCTCACCATCGTCCACCGCCCTGGTGCTCTCGGCGCGGTGTGGTCAACGTGGTCAAGGAACGGCTTCCATCGGACGTGGACTGTACGTGGAGAGGCTGACAGCTGGGTCCACGGCCGCAGCAAGGAAGTGTCTCCTTATTACACGGAAAATAATGATTCCTCCACCTGACAGCAGGGACCCATCGCAAAAAACGTTTCCCCCCTAACTGCTGGGACCTACCAGCTACATCTTTGCACGCAAGGAAGTGCGTCCGGGCAAAAAAAACGATTCGCCCCCTGACTGCTGGGACCCACCAGCTACATCTTTGCACGCAAGGAAGTGCCTGACAGTCGGGACCCACCTGGTCGAAGCGTACGTAGCGTTGTCATTCTGGTCGCGAACGTGTACGTAATACTAGTCGATGTAGAGGCGCACACGTAGCATGTACACGCACGTACAGCGGCCAGTGTGCAAGAAAGAAATTACAGCCACGTACGTACGTACGGGCGGGGTTTTGAACGCCTACTTGTGCATACGTACGGCCAGGGCTCGTGTACATGGATGGGTCGGAACGGAGAAACTGCGTGGTCGTCGTGTTCATGGGGAGCCAACCGGCTGGGTCGGAATGGAATGTGTCGTCGTGTTCATCGGGAGGGCTTGGACGGAATAGCCGATGGAAACGAGGCCTGGCGTACTGCACAATGGAGGAAACGGCTTTGTGTTTGACCGGCCACGTTCGAAACGGGATCCTGTTCATCGAGAGGGGTCTGGTGTACCGCAAAATGGAGGAAACGGACCTCCTATGGTCAAAACAGGGATCCTGTTCATCGGGAGGGGTGTGGCGCACTACAAAACGGAGGAAACGTTGGAGCGCTATGATAGAAACGGGGGTCCTGTTCATCTGGAGGGGTGTGGCGTGCCGCAAAACGGGACTCCATGGGATACTGTTCATCTCCACCGTCGACCCCCTCCAGCCTCCACGGGCTATTGTTCATCCACCATCGACGTCCTCCAGCCTCCACCTGCGACTGTTCATCCACGGGCTCCTGTTCATCAAGCCTCCACCGCGTGCTACTCCACCGGCTACTGTTCAACCAGCCCTCTCCACGGGCTCCTGTTCAACCACCCCTCCACAGGCTACTATTCATCCGGCCCTCCACCATCTACTGTTCATCCAGCCCCAACCGACTCGATCGATCGGGGTCCTGTTCATCCAGAGGCAACACCACGGGGTCCTGTTCATCCACCCCCACCGGGAACTGTTCATCCAAATCCCCCCAGCAACACTCACTATTCATCCAGAGGCAGCATCGATCGGCTTCAGTTAGCAGCAGTAGCAAAAGGAATCGCTCGATCGGGTTCAGTTAACAGCCATCTATCGATCGCTTGGGTTCAGTAACGCGTAGCCTGCAGTGCAATCGCTCGGGTTCAGTAGGCGAACGCCTCGCACGGGTTCAGTTAGAGCCCAACACCTCGCACGGGTTCAGTTAGAGCCCAACACCTCACACCCATGCACGTGTGTGTACGAGAGAAATGCGCAAACCTCCATGCATCGCTCGGCCCCGACCACCCACCGTAACCGGGAACACCCCGATATTTTCCTCGCCCTCGCCTCTACCATTGTTTTTTCCATCATGGACGATCCAAAGAATGTCATGCAGCTGCATCTCCGGCCCGCCCAAGACGAAAAACCCATTTTCTGTCATGATTTTTTGTCATAGAAGTAGGATCCCACCACACAATTATTGTCATAGAAGTGTCATAAGTATGACAAAAAAATCGTTCGGCCCAAAATATCATGGATGTGTCTTTTTTTGTAGTGAGTGCTTCGATGACGTCATCCGCCAGCGTGACAGGCTCGTCGGAGTCGGAGTAGAGCCCCGTCTGAAGCATGCTCCCGGCCAGGACGTCGAGCTGCCCCACAGTGGGTACCAACTGTCGTGGTGGGCGCACGATAGATGCCATGGGATGGCTAAAGAGAGGAGGAGGCTCGAGGGCACTGGTGGGCTCCAGAGGCGAGGTCTGCATGAGCGAGCGTGGGACGCAGGACATACCCAGGTTCGGGGCTCTCCGGAGAGATAACACCCCTAGTCCTGCTGAGTGTGGTTTATATGTAACAGTAAAGGGTTGCTCCTAGAGCTGTATGGAGGAAGAAGGAAGCCTGGCCAAGGCTTAGGCAGTTCCCTCTCCTCGAGTGTTGCTAGCTAGGTGTGTGTGTAAGCGGGAGGAGATGATCTTGCTTCCGTCGATGATTGTGTCAATACCACTGCTCTACCCGTATGCATGAGGGTCCCTGGGGGGTTTTATAGGTCAACCCCCAGGGGTACAATGGTAATGTTACATGGTTGTAGGGTCGGGTGGTCAGCGTCTGGGAACCCGGGGCTGGGACCCACTGGGTACCAGGACTCGCCGAGTTCCCCCTGCGCAGGACTTGCCGGGTGCGGGGGCACTGTTGGCCGTCTTGTCGATCATCAGGGAGTGGCCGGGTCGAGTCGGCTACAGTTTTGCTCCGTCAGGCCACCGCTTGCTGGTGTCATGGGTGACGACGGGTGCACTATTGCCACGCGGGCCCTGATCAGTGGGTAGGTGGGGGCACTGTTGCCTCGTCCGGCTGACCAAAGGCATGGGCGGGGCACTGTGGCTTCAGTCATCAATTGGTGGTGACTCATCCCATCGTACGACCGAGATGGGACGGCCGCTGACCCTTGGCCGAGTTGGGGAACATGCTAAGGGGGAGCTGTCTTATTGGAGAAGTCTTGGGGATTAGGCCGGGTGGAGCGACCTGGCCAAGCGCAAGCCGTCTTGAGGGATGATGCCGGCCCCGTTGTTTTTGAAAAGGATCCGGGTTCGTTTGCCTGCCCGGGGTTCATCCCCCCGACAAGGTCAAGGCCAAGGATGTGAAGCACAAGGCCCCTGCTGTGCTCGCGGCCGAACCTGAGATGAAGCGCGGTTGCGACCATGCTAAACCCTCCAAGGGCAGCCTCCCCTTCTGCATCTTCCACAATGTCCACAGCCACGACACCAACGACTGCCAGGAGCTCAGGGCTATCCATGACGAGCGCCTTGGCCGCCGTCCCGAGCACAACGACCGTGGCTACGGCCATAGAGGAGGCCACGGTGGAGGCCACTGGGACAACCGCGACCCCCGCTAGGACTGGCGTGATCCACCCCGTGAGGATCATTGGCAGGGCCAGCCTCGCAATGGCCTCTGGAGGGACCAGTCTCGTGAGGACTGTCTTCAGGGCAAAGTCGACCTCCCTCCGCTACCGCCGCCGCCGAGAAGGAACGACGACCACCACCAAGATGATGGGGCTGGGGGCTTCCAAGAACCTCGCGCCATTGCCTGCATCCTAGGTGGTGCTCAGGCCCCTGCCTCCCATCGAGTCTTCAAGAAGTTCGCTCGCGAGGTGAACGCAACCCTCCCCAAGCTCGAGGTGACGCGTCCCCTCAGGTGGTCGAAGTACGCCATCACCTTCGACTCTATGGACCAGCTAAAGTACTCAGCTGCCTCTGGCGCGCTCTCAATGCTTTGCTCACTGACCATCAGCAATGTCCTCGTCACCAAGACACTCATCGAAGGTGGTGCGGGACTCAACGTCCTCTCTGCCGGGACGTTTGAAAGGCACCAGGTGCCCTACGACTAGCTCCTCCCCACCAAGCCTTTCTCCGGGGTCACCGACGGCTCCATTGTCCCCTAGGGCAGATTTGTCTCCCCGTCACCTTCGGCAAGCACAACAACTACCACACCGAGCTCATCGACTTCGATGTCGCCCAAATACGCCTCCCGTACAATGCCATCCTCGGGTATCCAGCCCTCGCCAAGTTCATGGAAGTGAATCACCACGACTACAATGTTCTTAAGATGCCAGGAAGCAGCGGCAACATCACAGTCGCCTCCGACGAGAAGGATGCGGTGTGCTCCCTCGAGCACGCCTACCAGGCCGCAGCGGTCAAAAACTCAGATGACGAGGGTGCCCTCCATCCTCCTGAGGCCGTCCCCAAGAATAAGAAGCAGCTCCTCCTCAGAGGCCCTCGGGAGGCTGGGGCGTCCGATGACCGTACCTCAGGCCCCGCGCCCACTGTTGGGGCGCCTTTCCCTCTTGCATAGGAAGGCGTTCCCGGCACCCCTCTCTGGACGGGCTAAGGGGCTCTCGTCTGGAGGGTCTTTGACCTGACCAATGTCACGAGGAGGCGTCCGGGCAACATGTGGAGGCATGCTTCAATGCACGCTTCCATGAGCGGGGCACAAGGCACGAGGCACCAAGCGCTCAGGAATTCATCACCAAGGCAATCAAAGAGCTTCAGGGGCGCAAGCCATGCACGGCGAGCACCGCCCCGCACCACCCAGCATAGCTGCTGCCCCTGACATGGGTGGCGAGCTGCACGTCTGCGTCTGATACGTCTCCAACGTATCTATAATTTTTGATTGTTCCATGCTATTATATTATCTATTTTCGATGTTAATGGGCTTATTTATACACTTTTATATTATTTTTGGGACTAACCTACGAACCTAAGGCCCAGTGCAAATTGCTATTTTTTTGCCTATTTCAGTGTTTCGGAGAAAAGGAATATCAAACGGAATCCAAACGGAATGAAACCTTCGGGAGAGTCATTTTTGGAACAAACGTAATCCAGAGGACATGGAGTGGACGTCGAGAAATCAACAAGGAGGCCACGAGGCAGGGAGGCGCGCCTGCCCCCCTGGGCGCGCCCCCCACCCTCGTGGGCCCCTCGTGGCTCCACCGACCTACTTCTTCCTCCTATATATGTCCATATGCCCCGAAAACATCCAGGAGAACCACAAAACCCTATTTCCACCGCCGCAACCTTCTGTACCCAAGAGATCCCATCTTGGGGCCTTTTCCGGAGCTTCGCCAGAGGGGGAATCGATCACGAAGGGCTTCTACATCAACACCATAGCCTCTCCGATGATGTGTGAGTAGTTTACCACAGACCTTCGGGTCCATAGTTATTAGCTAGATGGCTTCTTTTCTCTCTATCTCAATACAATGTTCTCCTCGATCTTCTTGGAGATCTATTTGATGTAACTCTTTTTGCGGTGTGTTTGTCGAGATCCGATGAATTGTGGGTTTATGATCAAGTTTATCTATGAACAATATTTGATTCTTCTCTGAAATATTTTATGTGTGATTGGTTATCTTTGCAAGTCTCTTCAAATTATCAGTTTGGTTTGGCCTACTAGATTGATCTTTCTTGCAATGGGAGAAGTGCTTAGCTTTGGGTTCAATCTTGCGGTGTCCTTTCCCAGTGACAGCAGGAGCAGCAAGGCACGTATTGTATTGTTGCCATCGAGGATAAAAAGATGGGGGTTATATC
Organism: Triticum urartu; assembly: GCF_003073215.2. Lineage (NCBI taxonomy): Eukaryota > Viridiplantae > Streptophyta > Magnoliopsida > Poales > Poaceae > Triticum > Triticum urartu. Next base: position 119,197,087 of record NC_053022.1, read on the forward strand.
ATATTGCTTGAGTTTATCCCTCTACATCATGTCATCTTGCCTAATGCGTTACTATGTTCTTATGAACTTAATACTCTAGATGCATGCTGGATAGCGGTTGATGTGTGGAGTAATAGTAGTAGATGCAGAATCGTTTCGGTCTACTTGTCGCGGACATGATGCCTATATACATGATCATGCCTAGATATTCTCATAATTATGCACGTTTCTATCAATTGCTCGATAGTAATTTGTTTACCCACTGTAATACTTATGCTATCTTGAGAGAATCCACTACTGAAATGTATGGCCCCCGGGTCTATCCTTTATCATATAAGTTTCCAATCTATTTTATTTTGCAATCTTTACTTTCAATCTATATCATAAAAATACCAAAAATATTTATCTTATTATTATTATATCTATCAAATCTCACTCTCGTAAGTGACCGTGAAGGGATTGACAACCCCTTTATTGCATTGATTGCGAGGTTCTTATTTGTTTGTGTAGGTACGAGGGACATGCGTGTAGTCTCCTACTGGATTGATACCTTGGTTCTCAAAAACTGAGGGAAATACTTACGCTACTTTGCTGCATCACCCTTTCCTCTTCAGGGAAAACCAACGCAGTTCTCAAGAGGTAGCAAGAAAGATTCCTGGCGTCGTTGCCGGGGAGACCTACTCACAAGTCAAGACATACCAAGTACCTATCATAAACTCTTATCCCTCACATTACATTATTTTCCATTTGCCTCTCGTTTTCCTCTCCCCCATTTCACCCTTGCCGCTTTATTCGCCCTCTTTTCCGCTCGCCTCTTTTTAGTTAGCCTCCCTTTGTTTGCCTCTTGTTTGCTTGTGTGTTGGATTGTTTGTCACGATGGCTCAAGATAATACTAAATTGTGTGACTTTTCCAATACCAACAATAATGATTTTATTAGCACTTCGATTGCTCCCCTTACCGATGCTGAATCTTGTGAGATTAATACCGCTTTGCTGAATCTTGTCATGAAAGATCTGTTTTCCGGCCTTCCTTGTGAAGATGCTGAAGGAAATATGCCCTAGAGGCAATAATAAAGTTATTATTTATTTCCTTATATCATGATAAATGTTTATTATTCATGCTAGAATTGTATTAACCGGAAACATAATACATGTGTGAATACATAGACAAACAGAGTGTCACTAGTATGCCTCTACTTGACTAGCTCGTTAATCAAAGATGGTTATGTTTCCTAACCATGGATAAAGAGTTGTTATTTGATTAACGGGATCACATCATTAGATGAATGATCTGATTGACATGACCCATTCCATTAGCTTAGCACCCGATCGTTTAGTATGTTGCTATTGCTTTCTTCATGACTTATACATGTTCCTATGACTATGAGATTATGCATCTCCCATTTGCCAGAAGAACACTTTGGGTGCTACCAAACGTCACAACGTAACTGGGTGATTATAAAGGAGCATTACAGGTGTCTCCAAAGGTAGATGTTGGGTTGGCGTATTTCGAGATTAGGATTTGTCACTCCGATTGTCGGAGAGGTATCTCTGGGCCCTCTTGGTAATGCACATCACATAAGCCTTGCAAGCATTACAACTAATGAGTTAGTTGCAAGATGATGTATTACGGAACGAGTAAAGAGACTTGCCGGTAACGAGATTGAACTAGGTATTGGATACCGACGATCGAATCTCGGGCAAGTAACATGCCGATGACAAAGGGAACAACGTATGTTGTTATGCGGTCTGACCGATAAAGATCTTCATAGAATATGTAGGACCCAATATGGGCATCCAGGTCCCACTATTGGTTATTGACCGGAGACGTGTCTCGGTCATGTCTACATTGTTCTCGAACCGTAGGGTCCGCACGCTTAAGGTTTCGATGACAGTTATATTATGAGTTTATGAGTTTTGATGTACCGAAGGAGTTCGGAGTCCCAGATGAGACCGGGGACATGACGAGGAGTCTCGAAATGGTCGAGACGTAAAAATCGATATATTGGACGACTATATTCGGACATCGGAAAGGTTCCGAGTGATCCGAGTATTTTTCGAAGTACCGGAGAGTTACGGGAATTCGCCGGGGAGTATATGGGCCTTATTGGGCTTTAGGGGAAAGAGATAGGAGAGGTTGGGCGCCCCCCCCAAGGCCTAGTCCGAATTAGACTAGGGGGATGGGCTGCGCCCCCTCCTTCCTTCTCTCCTCTTTTCCCTCTTGACTCCTACTCCTAATACATGGAAGGACTCCTAGTTGGACTAGTAAAGGGGGAATCCTACTCCCGGTGGGAGTAGGACTCCCCTAGGGCGCGCCATAGAGAGGGCCGGCCCTCCCCTCCTCCACTCCTTTATATACGGGGGCAGGGGGCACCCCATAGACACACAAGTTGATCCTTGAGATCGTTCCTTAGCCGTGTGCGGTGCCCCCTGCCACCATATTCCACCTCGATCATATTGTAGCGGTGCTTAGGCGAAGCCCTGCGACGGTAGAACATCAAGATCGTCACCACGCCATCGTGCTGACGGAACTCCTCCCCGACGCTTTGCTGGATCGGAGCCCGGGGATCGTCATCGAGCTGTATGTGTGCTAAGAACTAGGAGGTGCCGGAGTAACGGTGCTTGGATCGGTCGGATCGAGAAGACGTACGACTACTTCCTCTACGTTGCGTCAACGCTTCCGCAGTCGGTCTGCGTGGGTACGTAGACAACACTCTCCCCTCTCGTTGCTATGCATCACCATGATCTTGCGTGTGTGTAGGATTTTTTTTGAAATTACTACGTTCCCCAACAGTGGCATCCGAGCCTAGGTTTTATGGTTTGATGTTATATGCACGAGTAGAACACAAGTGAGTTGTGGGCGATATAAGTCATACTGCCTACCAGCATGTCATACTTTGGTTCGGCGGTATTGTTGGATGAAGCGGCCCGGACCAACATTACGCGTACGCTTACGCGAGACCGGTTCTCCCGACGTGCTTTGCACAGAGGTGGCTTGCGGGTGACTGTTTCTCCAACTTTAGTTGAACCGAGTGTGGCTACGCCCGGTCCTTGTGAAGGTTAAAACGGAGTCTATTTGACAAACTATCGTTGTGGTTTTGATGCGTAGGTGAGATTGGTTCTTGCTTAAGCCCGTAGCAGCCACGTAAAACTTGCAACAACAAAGTAGAGGACGTCTAACTTGTTTTTGCAGGGCATGTTGTGATGTGATATCGTCAAGGCATGATGCTGAATTTTATTGTATGAGATGATCATGTTTTGTAACCGAGTTATCGGCAACTGGCAGGAGCCATATGATTGTCGCTTTATTGTATGCAATGCAATCGCGATGTAATGCTTTACTTTATCACTAAGCGGTAGCGATAGTCCTGGAAGCATAAGATTGGCGAGACGATAACGATGCTACGATGGAGATCAAGGTGTCGCGCCGGTGACGATGGTGATCATGACGGTGCTTCGAAGATGGAGATCACAAGCACAAGATGATGATGGCCATATCATATCACTTATATTGATTGCATGTGATGTTTATCTTTTATGCATCTTATCTTGCTTTGATTGACGGTAGCATTATAAGATGATCTCTCACTAAATTATCAAGAAGTGTTCTCCCTGAGTATGCACCATTGCGAAAGTTCTTCATGCTGAGACACCACGTGATGATCGGGTGTGATAGGCTCTACGTTCAAATACAACGGGTGCAAAACAGTTGCACACGCAGAATACTCAGGTTATACTTGACGAGCCAAGCATATACAGATATGGCCTCGGAACACGGAGACAAAAAGGTCGAGCGTGAATCATATAGTAGATATGATCAACATAGTGATGTTCACCAATGAAACTACTCCATCTCACGTGATGATCGGACATGGTTTAGTTGATTTGGATCACGTGATCACTTAGAGGATTAGAGGGATGTCTATCTAAGTGGGAGTTCTTAAGTAATATGATTCAATTGAACTTAAATTTATCATGAACTTAGTCCTGGTAGTATTTTGCAAATTATGTTGTAGATCAATAGCTCGCGTTGTTGCTTCCCTATGTTTATTTTGATATGTTCTTAGAGAAAATTGTGTTGAAAGATGTTAGTAGCAATGATGCGGATTGGATCCGTGATCTGAGGTTTATCCTCATTGCTGCACAGAGGAATTATGTCCTTGATGCACCGCTAGGTGACAGACCTATTGCAGGAGCAGATGCAGACGTTATGAACGTTTGGCTAGCTCAATATGATGACTACTTGATAGTTTAGTGCACCATGCTTAACGGCTTAGAATCGGGACTTCAAAGACGTTTTGAACGTCATGGATCATATGAGATGTTCCAGGAGTTGAAGTTAATATTTCAAGCAAATACCCGAGTTGAGAGATATGAAGTCTCCAACAAGTTCTATAGCTAAAAGATGGAGGAGAATCGCTCAACTAGTGAGCATGTGCTCAGATTGTCTGGATACTACAATCGCTTGAATCAAGTGGGAGTTAATCTTCCAGATAAGATAGTGATTTACAGAATTCTCTAGTCACCATCACCAAGTTAGTAGAACTTCGTGATGAACTATAATATGCAAGGGATAACGGAAACAACTCCCAAGCTCTTCGTGATGCTGAAATCAACGAAGGTAGAAATCAAGAAAAACATCAAGTGTTGATGGTTGACAAGATCACTAGTTTCAAGAAAAGGGCAGAGGGAAGAAAGGGGAACTTCAAGAAGAACAGCAAGCAAGTTGCTGCTCAAGTGAAGAAGCCCAAGTCTGGTCCTAAGCCTGAGACTGAGTGCTTCGACTGCAAAGGGACTGGTCACTGGAAGCGGAACTACCCCAAGTGATTGGCGGATAAGAAGGATGGCAAAGTGAACATAAGTATATTTGATATACATGTTATTGATGTGTACTTTACTAGTGTTTATAGCAACCCCTCAGTATTTGATACTATTTCAGTTGCTAAGATTAGTAACTCGAAACGGGAGTTGCAGAATGAACAGAGACTAGTTAAGGGTGAAGTGACGATGTGTGTTGGAAGTGGTTCCAAGATTGATATGATCATCATCGCACACTCCCTATACTTTCGGGATTAGTGTTGAACCTAAATAAGTGTTATTTGGTGTTTGCGTTGAGCATGAATATGATTTGATCATATTTATTGTAATACGGTTATTCATTTAAGTAAGAGAATAAATTGTTGTTCTGTTTACATGAATAAAACCTTATATGGTTACACACCCAATGAAAATAGTTCATTGGACCTCGATCATAGTAATACACATAATCATAATATTGAAACCAAAAGATGCAAAGTTAATAATGATAGTGCAACTTATTTGTGGCACTGCTGTTTAGGTCATATTGGTGTAAAGCGCATGAAGAAACTCCATGCTGATGGGCTTTTGGAATCACTTGATTATGAATCAGTTGATGCTTGCGAACCATGCCTCATGGGCAAGATGACTAAGACTCTGTTCTTCGGAACAATGGAGCGAGCAACAGATTTGTTGGAAATCATACATACTGATGTATGTGGTCCGATGAATATTGAGGCTCGCGACAAGTATCATTATTTTCTGATCTTCATAGATGATTTGAGCAGATATGAGTATATCTACTTGATGAAACATAAGTCTGAAACATTTGAAAAGTTCAAAGAATTTCAGAGTGAAGTGGAAAATCATCGTAACAAGAAAATAATGTTTCTACAATCTGATCGTAGAGAAGAGTATTTGAGTTACGAGTTTGGCCTTCAATTAAAAACAATGTGAAATAGTTTCACTACTCATGCCACCTGGAACACCACAATGTAATGGTGTGTCCGAACGTCATAACCGTACTTTATTGGATATAGTGCAATCTATGATGTATCTTACCGATCTACCACTATCGTTTTGGGGTTATGCATTAGAGACAGCTGCATTCACGTTAAATAGGGCACCATCTAAATCCGTTGGGACGACACCGTATGAACCATGGTTTAGCAAGAAACCTAAGCTGTCGTTTCTTAAAGTTTGAGGTTGCAATGCTTATGTGAAAAAGTTTCAACCTGATAAGCTCAAACCCAAATCGGAGAAATATGTCTTCATAGGATACCCAAAGGAGATTGTTGGGTACACCTTCTATCACAGATCCGAAGGCAAGAATTTTGTTGCTAAATTCGGAAACTTTCTGGAGAAGGAGTTTTTCTCGAAAGAAGTGAGTGGGAGGAAAGTAGAACTTAATGAGGTAACTGTACCTCCTCCCTTATTGGAAAGTAGTACATCACAGAAACCGGTTTCTGTGACACCTACACCAATTAGTGAGGAAGCTAATGATGATGATCATGAAACTTCAGATCAAGTTACTACCGAATCTCGTAGGTAAACCAGAGTGAGATCCGGACCAGAGTGGTATGGTAATCCTGTTCTGGAAGTCATGTTACTAGACCATGACGAACTTGCGAACTATGAGGAAGCGATGATGAGCCCAGATTCGCAAAATGGTTTGAGGCCATGAAATCTGAGATATGATCCATGTATGAGAACAAAGTATGGACTTTGATGGATTTGCCCGATGATCGGCAAGCCATAGAAAATAAATGGATCTTCAAGAGGAAGACGGACGCTGATAGTAGTGTTACTATCTACAAAGCTAGAATTGTCGCAAAAGGTTTTCGACAAGTTCAAGGTGTTGCCTACGATGAGAGTTTCTCACTCGTATCTATGCTTAAGTCTGTTCGAATCATGTTAGCAATTGCCACATTTTATGAAATCTGGCAAATGGATAAACAAAACTGCATTCCTTAATGGATTTATTAAAGAAGATTTGTATACGATGCAACTAGAAGGTTTTGTCGATCCTAAAGATGTTAACAAAATATGCAAGCTCCAGCAATCCATCTATGGACTGGTACAAGCATCTCGGAGTTGGAATATACGCTTTGATGAGTTGATCAAAGCATATAGTTTTATGCAGACTTGCGGTGAAGCCTGTATTTACAAGAAAGTGAGTGGGAGCACTACAGCATTTCTGATAAGTATATGTGATTGACATATTGTTGATCGGAAATAATGTAGAATTATTCTGTAAAGCATAAAGGAGTATTTGAAAGGAGTTTTTTCAAAGAAAGACTTCGGTGAAGCTGCTTACATATTGAGCTTCAAGATCTATAAAGATAGATCAAGACGCTTGATAAGTTTTTTCAATGAGTACATACCTTGACAAGATTTTGAAGTAGTTCAAAATAGAGCAGTCAAAGAAAGAGTTCTTGCCTGTATTACAAGGTGTGAAGTTGAGTAAGACTCAAAGCCCGACCACGGCAGAAGATAGAAAGAGAATGAAAGTCATTCCCTATGCCTTAGCCATAGGTTCTATAAAGTATGTCATGCTGTATACCAGATCTATTGTATACCCTGCACTGATTTAGCAAGGGAGTACGATAGTGATCTAGGAGTAGATCACTGGCCAACGGTCAGAATTATCCTTAGTAAAATAAGGATATGTTTCTCGATTATGGACGTGACAAAAAGGTTCGTCGTAAAAAGTTACGTTGATGCAAGTTTTGACACAGATCTGGATGACTCTAAGTCTCGATCTAGATACATATTGAAAGTGGGAGCAATTAGCTAGAGTAGCTCCATGCAGAGCATTGTAGACATAGAATTCGCAAAATACTTACGGATCTGTATGTGACAGACCCGTTGACTAATATTATCTCACAAGCAAAACATGATCACACCTTAGTACTCTTTGGGTGTTAATCACATAAACAATGTGAACTAGATTATTGACTCTAGTAAACCCTTTGGGTGTTGGTCACATATCGATGTGGACTATGGGTGTTAATCACATGGTGATGTGAACTATTGCTGTTAAATCACATGGCGATGTGAACTAGATTATTGACTCTAGTGCAAGTGGGAGACTGAAGGAAATATGCCCTAGAGGCAATAATAAAGTTATTATTTATTTCCTTATATCATGATAAATGTTTATTATTCATGCTAGAATTGTATTAACCGGAAACATAATACATGTGTGAATACATAGACAAACAGAGTGTCACTAGTATGCCTCTACTTGACTAGCTCGTTAATCAAAGATGGTTATGTTTCCTAACCATGGATAAAGAGTTGTTATTTGATTAACGGGATCACATCATTAGATGAATGATCTGATTGACATGACCCATTCCATTAGCTTAGCACCCGATCGTTTAGTATGTTGCTATTGCTTTCTTCATGACTTATACATGTTCCTATGACTATGAGATTATGCAACTCCCATTTGCCAGAGGAAAACTTTGGGTGCTACCAAACGTCACAACGTAACTGGGTGATTATAAAGGAGCATTACAGGTGTCTCCAAAGGTAGATGTTGGGTTGGCGTATTTCGAGATTAGGATTTGTCACTCCGATTGTCGGAGAGGTATCTCTGGGCCCTCTCGGTAATGCACATCACATAAGCCTTGCAAGCATTACAACTAATGAGTTAGTTGCAAGATGATGTATTACAGAACGAGTAAAGAGACTTGCCGGTAACGAGATTGAACTAGGTATTGGATACCGACGATCGAATCTCGGGCAAGTAACATACCGATGACAAAGGGAACAACGTATGTTGTTATGCGGTCTGACCGATAAAGATCTTCGTAGAATATGTAGGAGCCAATATGGGCATCCAGATCCCGCTATTGGTTATTGACCGGAGACGTGTCTCGGTCATGTCTACATTGTTCTCGAACCGTAGGGTCCGCACGCTTAAGGTTTCGATGACAGTTATATTATGAGTTTATGAGTTTTGATGTAACGAAGGAGTTCGGAGTCCCAGATGAGATCGGGGACATGACGAGGAGTCTCGAAATGGTCGAGACGTAAAAATTGATATATTGGACGACTATATTCGGACATCGGAAAGGTTCCGAGTGATCCGAGTATTTTTTGGAGTACCGGAGAGTTACGGGAATTCGCCGGGGAGTATATGTGCCTTATTGGGCTTTAGGGGAAAGAGATAGGAGAGGTTGGGCACCCCCCCCCAAGGCCTAGTTCGAAGGGCCAATTCCAGTTCTGCCCCTAACTCGAACCCACTACTCAGTTTTGCCCCTAATTTTCAGGTATGCTCAGTTTTGCCCCTCCGCCGTTAGTGTCACTTATAGAAATGCCCTTTTGCGCCGTTACCGTCCGGTCAAAGTACTTTGACCATCCAGAAAAAAATAGCAAAAAAAATCAAAAAAATATGAAATTTGGTGGGATCGAAGATAGTCATGTCCGCAAGGCGCGTGCACATTTTTGTGTTGGTTGGACACTCCGGGGAGCTCGTGGCAAAGGAAAACAAAAATAATTTATGCCTATGAACAGTAAATTCGAAAAAAATAGCAAAAAAGTTCAAAAAAATTTGAATTTATTTGGCGTCAAAGAGGCTTGAGTGCACAAAGTGCTTGCAAGTTTTGGTGATCAAATGACGTACGGGGCGCTCTAGAGAAAAAAAACAAAATAGTGCATTTTTTCAAAGTTTTTTTGAGCTAAAATTTGTTTTTTTTCTCCACGAGCTCCTACAATGTCCAAACACAACAAAAACGTGCACACATCTTGCGCACCTGAATATCTTGAGTCCCACGAAATTTCATATTTTTTTGATTTTTTTCTATTTTTTTTTGAATTTACTGCTCGCATGCGTACAAAATTTATGTTTTCCTTTGACACGAGCTCCCGCAGTGTCCGAACGGCATGAAAATGTGCACGCGCCTTGCGGACATGACTATCTTTGATCCCACCAAATTTCATATTTTTTTTGATTTTTTTTGCTATTTTTTCAGGACGGTCAAAGACCTTTGACCGGACGGTAACGGCAGAGAAGGGCATTTCTATAAGTGAAACTAACGGCGGAGGGGCAAAACTGAGCATACCTAAAAATTAGGGGCAAAACTGAGTAGTGGGTTCGAGTTAAGGGCATAGATGTAAATGTCCCTAGTCCAAATTGGACTAGGGGGAAGGGCTGCGCCCCCTCCTTCCTTCTCTCCTCTTTTCCCTCGCCTTGACTCCTACTCCTAATACATGGAAGGACTCCTAGTTGGACTAGGAAAGGGGGAATCCTACTCCCGGTGGGAGTAGAACTCCCCTAGGGCGCGCCATAGAGAGGGCCGGCCCTCCCCTCCTCCACTCCTTTATATACGGGGGCAGGGGGCACCCCATAGACACACAAGTTGATCCTTGAGATCGTTCCTTAGCCGTGTGCGGTGCCCCCTGCCACCATATTCCACCTCGATCATATTGTAGCGGTGCTTAGGCGAAGCCCTGCGATGGTAGAACATCAAGATCGTCACCACGCCGTCGTGCTGACGGAACTCCTCCCCGACGCTTTGCTGGATTGGAGCCCGGGGATCGTCATCGAGCTGTACGTGTGCTAAGAACTCGGAGGTGCCGGAGTAACGGTGCTTGGATCGGTCGGATCGAGAAGACGTACGACTACTTCCACTATGTTGCGTCAACGATTCCGCAGTCGGTCTGCGTGGGTACGTAGACAACACTCTCCCCTCTCGTTGCTATGCATCACCATGATCTTGCGTGTGCGTAGGAATTTTTTTGAAATTACTACGTTCCCCAACAGATGCTACTACCCATCTAAATAGCTTTGTTGTTTTGTGTGATACGCAAAAGAAGAAAGATGTGGATAATGATATTGTTAAATTGAAGCTATTCCCATTTTCACTTAGAGATCATGCTAAAACTTTGTTTTCTTCTTTGCCTAAAAATAGTATTGATTCTTGGAACAAGTGCAAAGATGCTTTCATCTCTAAGTATTTTCCTCCCGCTAAGATCATCTCTCTTAGAAATGATATTATGAACTTTAAGCAACTAGATCATGAGCATGTTGCACAATCCTGGGAGAGGATGAAACTAATGATTCATAATTGCCCTACTCATGGTTTGAATTTGTGGATGATCATACAAATTTTTTATGCTGGATTGAATTTTGCTTCTAGAAATCTTTTAGATTCAGCCGTGGGCGGCACTTTTATGGAAATCACTTTAGGAGAAGTTACCAAACTCCTAGATAATATTATGGTTAATTATTCTCAATGGCACACCAAAAGATCTACTAGTAAAAAAGTTCAAGCTATAGAAGAAATCAATGTTTTGAGTGGAAAGATGGATGAACTTATGAAATTGTTTGCTAATAAAAGTGTTTCTTCTAATCCTAATGATATGCCTTTGTCTACTTTGATTGAGAATAATAATTATTCTATGGATGTCAATTTTGTTGGCAGGAACAATTTTGGTAACAACGCGTATAGAGGAAACTTTAATCCTAGGTCGTACCTGTATCCTAGTAATTCCTCTAATAATTATGGTAATTCCTACAAAAATTATTATGGAAATTATAATAAGATGCCCTCTGATTTTGAATCTAGTATTAAAGAATTTATTAGTTCTCAAAAGAGTTTCAATGCTTTGATTGAAGAAAAATTGTCTAAGATTGATGAGTTGGCTAGGAACGTGGATAGAATTTCTCTTGATGTTGATTCTTTGAAACTTAGATCCACTCCACCTAAGCATTATATCAATGAGTCTCTCAAAGCCATGAGAATTTCCATTGATGAGTGCAAAGAAAGAACCGCTAGGATGTGTGCTAAAAAAGATTGCTTCATAAAAGCGTGTTCTTCTAGTTTTGATGATAATAAGGATGAAGATCTAAAAGTGATTGATGTGTCTCCTATTAAATCTTTGTTTTGCAATATGAATCTTGATAATGATGGGACTGGAGATGAGTCAACTTTAGTTAAAAGGCGTCCCAATGATTCAGAGTTTTTGGATCTTGATGCAAAAATTGGTAAAAGTGGGATTGATGAGGTCAAAACTTTACATAGCAATGAACCCACTATTTTGTATTTCAAGGAATTTAATTATGATAATTCCTCTTTGATAGATTGTATTTCCTTGTTGCAATCCGTGCTAAATTCTCCGCATGCTAATAATCAAAATAAAGCTTTTACCAAACATATCGTTGATCCTTTAATGCAATCTTATGAAGAAAAGCTTGAATTAGAAGTTTCTATACCTAGAAAACTTAATGATGAGTGGGAACCTACTATTAAAATTAAAATTAAAGATCATGAATTCTATGCTTTATGTGATTTGGGTGCTAGCGTTTCCACGATTCCAAAAACTGTGTGTGATGTGTTAGGTTTCCGTGACTTTGATGATTGTTCTTTAAATTTGCATCTTGCGGATTCCACTATTAAGAAACCTATGGGAAGGATTAATGATGTTCTTATTGTTGCAAATAGGAATTATGTGCCTGTAGATTTCCTTGTTCTTGATATTGATTGAAATCCTACATGTCCTATTATTCTTGGTAGACCTTTCCTTAGAACGATTGGTGCAATAATTGATATGAAACAAGGGAATATTAGATTTCAATTTCCGTTAAGGAATGGCATGGAACACTTTCCTATAAAGAAAATTAAATTAACTTACGAATCTATTATGAGAGCTACTTATGGATTGCATACCAAAGATGATAATACTTAGATCTATTTTTGCTTTTATGCCTAGCTAGGGGCGTTAAACGATAGCGCTTGTTGGGAGGCAACCCAATTTTATTTTTGTTTCTTGCTTTTTGATTCTGTTTAGTAATAAATAATTCATCTAGCCTCTGTTTAGATATGGTTTTCTGCTTTTAATTAGTGTTTGTGCCAAGTAGAACCTTTGGGAAGACTTGGGGGAGTTTTAGAGATCTTGCTGTAAAAAACAGAAACTTTAGCGCTCACGAGATTTGCTGCCATTTTTTTACTGGAGAGTGCGATTAGGTTTATTATTTTTGCAGATGATTAATAGATAAATTACTCACGTCCAGAAATTTATTTCAGAATTTTTGGGGTTACAAAAGTATTCGAAACCTACAGATTACTACAGACTGTTCTTCTTTTGACAGATTCTATTTTTTGTCTGTTGTTTGCTTATTTTGATGCATCTATGGCTAGTATCGGAGGTTATGAACCATAGAGAAGTTGGAATACAGTAGGTTTAACACCAAAATAAATAAATAATGAGTTCATTATAATACCTTAAGTGGTGGTTTGTTTTCTTATACTAACGGAGCTCATGAGATTTTCTGTTTAAGTTTTGTGTTGTGAAGTTTTCAAGTTTTGGGTAAAGATTTGATGGATTATGGAATAATGAGTGGCAAGAGCCTAAGCTTGGGGATGCCCAAGTCACCCCAAGGTAAAATTCAAGGACAACAAAAAGCCTAAGCTTGGGGATGCCCCGGAAGGCATCCCCTCTTTCGTCTTTTTCTATCGGTAACTTTACTTGAGGCTATATTTTTATTCACCACATGATATGTGTTTTGCTTGGAGAGTCTTTTATGATTTGAGTCTTTGATTTTTAGTTTGCCACAATCATCCTTGCTGTACACACCTTTTGGGAGAGACACACATGAATTGGAATTTATTAGAATACTCTATGTGCTTCACTTACATCTTTTGAGCTAGATAATTTTGCTCTAGTGCTTCACTTATATCTTTTAGAGCACGGTGGTGGTTTTATTTTATAGAAATTATTGATCTCTCATGATTCACTTACATTATTTGGAGAGTCTTTTAGAACAGCATGGTAATTTGCCTTGGTTATAAAATTAGTCCTAATATGATAGGCATCCAAGATGGGTATAATAAAAACTATCATAAAAAGTGCATTGAATACTATGAGAAGTTTGATACTTGATGATTGTTTTGAGATATGAAGATGGTGATATTAGAGTCATACTAGTTGAGTAGTTGTGAATTTGAGAAATACTTGTCCTAAAGTTTGTGATTCCTGTAGCATGCACGTATGTTGAACTGTTATGTGATGAAGTCAGAGCATGATTTATTTATTGATTGTCTTCCTTGTGAGTGGCGGCCGGGGACGAGTGATGGTCTTTTCCTACCAATATATCCCCCTAGGAGCATGCGCATAGTACTTTGTTTCGATGACTAACAGATTTTTGCAATAAGTATGTGAGTTCTTTATGACTAATGTTGAGTCCATGGATTGTACGCACTCTCACCCTTCCACCATTGCTAGCCTCTCTAGTACCGCGCAACTTTCGCTGGTGCCATAAACCCACCATATACCTTCCTCAAAACAGCCACCATAGCTACCTATTATGGCATTTCCATAGCCATTCCAAGATATACTGCCATGCAACTTTCCACCGTTCCGTTTATTATGACACGCTTCATCATTGTCATATTGCTTTGCATGATCATGTAGTTGACATCGTATTTGTGGCAAAGCCACTCTTCATAATTCTTGTTGGTGAACGTAGTAATTTCAAAAAAAATCCTACGCCCATGCAAGATCATGGTGATGCATAGCAACAAGAGGGGAGAGTGTTGTCCACGTACCCTCGTAGACCAAAAGCGGAAACGTTAGCACAACGCGATTGATGTAGTCGTACGTCTTCACGATCCGACCGATACAAGTACCGAACGTACGACACCTCCGAGTTCAGTACACGTTCAGCTCGATGACGTCCCTCAAACTCCGATTCAGCCGAGCTTTGAGGGAGAGTTCCATCAGCACGACAGCATGCTGACGGTGATGATGATGCTACCGATGCAGGGCATCGCCTAAGCACCACTACGATATTATCAAGGTGGAATATGGTGGAGGGGGCACCGCACACGGCTAAGAGATCAAGAGATCAATTGTTGTGTCTATGCGGTGCCCCCTCCTCCGTATATAAAGGGGGGAGGAGGAGAGGGCCGGCCAAGGGGAGGAGGCGCGCCCAAGGGGGCAATCCTCCAACAAGTAGGATTCCCCCCTCTTTCCTAGTCCAAGTAGGAGAGGCGAAGGAAGGGGAGGAGAAGAAGAAGGAAAGGGGGGCTGGCCCCCTAGTCCAATTCGGTTTGGGCTAGGGGGGCCACGCGCCCCTAGCTGGCCGCCTCTCCTCTTCCACCACTTGGGCCCATGAGGCCCATTAACCCCCCAGGAGGTTCCGGTAACCTCCCGGTTTCTCCGGTATTTATCCGATAACCCCCAGAACTCATCCGGTGTCCGAATATAACATTCCAATATATCAATCTTAACGTCTCGACCATTTCGAGACTCCTCGTCATGTCCGTGATCACATCCGGGACTCCAAACTACCTTCGGTACATCAAAACACAAAACACATAATACCGATCGTCACAGAACTTTAAGCGTGCGGACCCTACGGGTTCGAGAACTATGTAGACATGACCGAGACATGTCTCCGGTCAATAACCAATAGCAGAACCTAGATGCTCATATTGGCTCCTATGTATTCTACGAAGACCTTTATCGGTCAAACCGCATAACAACATATGTTGTTCCCTTTGTCATCGGT
Organism: Triticum urartu; assembly: GCF_003073215.2. Taxonomy (NCBI): domain Eukaryota; kingdom Viridiplantae; phylum Streptophyta; class Magnoliopsida; order Poales; family Poaceae; genus Triticum; species Triticum urartu. The sequence goes on from NC_053022.1 coordinate 119,212,385, forward strand.
ATGTTACTTGCCCTAGATTCGATTGTCGGTATCTCAATACCTAGTTCAATCTCGTTACCGGCAAGTCTCTTTACTTGTTCCGTAATACATCATCCCGCAACTAACTCATTAGTTACAATGCTAGCAAGGCTTATAGTGATGCGTATTACCGAGAGGGCCCAGAGATACCTCTCCGACAATCGGAGTGACAAATCCTAATCTCGAAATACGCCAGCTCAACAAGTACCTTTGGAGACACCTGTAGAGCACCTTTATAATCACCCATTACATTGTGACGTTTGGTAGCACACAAAGTGTTCCTCCAGTAAACAGGAGTTGCATAATCTCATAGTCATAGGAACATGTATAAGTCATGAAGAAAGCAATAGCAACATACTAAACAATCAAGTGCTAAGCTAACGGAATGGGTCAAGTCAATCACATCATTCTCTTAATGATGTGATCCCGTTAATCAAATGACAACTCATGTCTATGGCTAGGAAACATAACCATGTTTGATTAACGAGCTAGTCAAGTAGAGGCATACTAGTGACACTCTGTTTGTCTATGTATTCACAAATGTATCATGTTTCCGGTTAATACAATTCTAGCATGAATAATAAACATTTATCATGATATAAGGAAATAAATAATAACTTTATTATTGCCTCTAGGGCATATTTCCTTCAGTCTCCCACTTGCACTAGATTCAATAATCTAGTTCACGTCGCCATGTGATTTAACACCGATAGTTCACATCACCATGTGATTAACACCCATAGTTCACATCGCCATGTGACCAACACTCAAAGGGTTTACTAGAGTCAGTAATCTAGTTCACATCCCATGTGATTAACACCCAAAGAGTACTAAGGTGTGATCATGTTTTGCTTGTGAGAGAAGTTTAGTCTACGGGTCTGCCACATTCAGATCCGTATGTATTTTGCAAATTTCTATGTCAACAATGCTCTGCACAGAGCTACTCTAACTAATTGCTCCCACTTTTAAAAAGTATCCAGATTGATACTTAGAGTCATCTGGATCAGTGTCAAAATTTGTATCGACGTAACCTTTACGACGAACCTTTTGTCACCTCCATAATCGAGAAACATATCCTTATTCCACTAAGGATAATTTTGACCACTGTCCAGTGATCTACTCCTAGATCACTATCATACTCCCTTACTAAACTCAGTGTAGGGTACACAGCATGGCATACTTTATACAAACTATGGCTGAGGCATAAGAAATGACTTTCATTCTCTTTCTATCTTCTGTCGTGGTTGGGCTTTGAGTCTTACTCAATTTCACGCCTTGTAACATAGGTAAGAACTCTTTCTTTGACTGTTCCATTTTGAACTACTTCAAAATCTTGTCAGGGTATGTACTCATTGAAAAAACTTATCAAGCGTCTTGATCTATCTCTATAGATCTTGATGCTCAATATGTAAGTAGCTTCACCGAGGTCTTTATTTGAAAAACACCTTTCAAATACTCCTTTATGCTTTCCAGAAAATTATACATTATTTCTGATCAATAATATGTCATTCACGTATATTTATCAGAAATGTTGTAGTGCTCCCACTCACTTTCTTGTAAATGCAGGCTTCACCACAAGTCTATATAAAACTTATATGCTTTGATCAACTCATCAAAGAGTATATTCCAACTCTGAGATGCTTGCACCAGTCCATAGATGGATCCCTGGAGCTTGCACATTTTGTTAGCACCTTTAGGATCGACAAAACCTTCTGGTTGCATCATATACAATTCTTCTTTAAGAAATCCATTAAGGAATGTAGTTTTGACATCCATTTGCCAGATTTCATAAAATGTGGCAATTTGCTAACATGATTCGGACAGACTTAAGCATCGCTACGAGTGAGAAAATCTCATCATAGTCAACACCTTGAACTTTGTCAAAACCTTTCTCGACAAGTCTAGCTTTGTAGATAGTAACACTACTATCAGCGTTCATCTTCCTCTTGAAGATCCATTTAATCTCAATGGCTTGCCGATCATCGGGCAAGTCAATCAAAGTCCATACGTTGTTCTCATACAAGGATCCCATCTCAGATTTCATGGCCTCAAACCATTTTGCAGAATCTAGGCTCATCATCGCTTCCTCATAGTTCGTAGGTTTATCATGGTCAATTAACATGACCTCCAGAACAGGATTACCGTACCACTCTGGTGTGGATCTCACTCTGGTTGACCTACGAGGTTCGGTAATAACTTGATCTAAAGTTACATGATCATCATCATTAGCTTCCTCACTAATTGGTGTAGAAGTCACAGGAACAGATTTCTGTGATGAACTACTTTCCAATAAGGGAGCAGGTACAGTTACCTCATCAAGTTCTACTTTCCTTCCACTCACTTCTTTCGAGAGAAACTCCTTCTCTAGAAAGGATCCATTCTCAGCAACAAATATCTTGCCTTCGGATCTGTGATAGAAGGTGTACCCAACAGTAACTTTTGGGTATCCTATGAAGACGCACTTCTCCGACTTGGGTTTGAGCTTATCAAGTTGAATTTTTTTCACATAAGCATCGCAACCCCAAACTTTAAGAAACGACAGCTTAGGTTTCTTGCTAAACCACAGTTCATACGGTGTCGTCTCAGCGGATTTAGATGGTGCCCTTTTTAATGTGAATGCAGTTGTCTCTAATGCATAACCCCAAAACGATAGTGGTAAATCGATAAGAGACATCATAGATTGCACTATATCAAATAAAGTGGCGTGAGTAGTGAAACTATTTCATATTGTTCTAATTGAAGGCCAAACTCGTAACTCAAATATTTTACCTCTGCGATCATATCATAGAAACTTTTATTTTCTTGTTATGATGATTCTCCATTTCACTCTGAAATTCTTTGAACTTTTCAAATGTTTCATATTTGTGCTTCATTAAGTAGATATACCCATATCTACTCAAGTCATGTGTGAAGGTTAGAAAATAACGATACCTGCCGCGGGCCTCAACACTCATCGGGCTGCATACACTGGTATGTATTATTTCCAACAAGTCTGTTGCTCGCTCCATTGTTCTGGAGAACAGAGTCTTAGTCATCTTGCCCATGAGGCATGGTTCGCAAGCATCAACTGATCCATAATCAAGTGATTCCAAAAGCCCATCAGCATGGATTTTCTTCATGCGCTTTACACCGATATGACCTAAACAGTAGTGCCACAAATAAGTTGCACTATCATTACCAACTTTGCATCTTTTGGCATCAATATTATGAATATGTGTATCACTACAATCGAGATCCAACAAACTATTTTCATTGGGTGTATGACCATCGAAGGTTTTATTCATGTAAACAGAACAACAATTATTCTCTGATTTTAAATGAATAACCGTATTGCAATAAACATGATGAAATCATATTCATGCTCAACGCAAACGCCAAATAACATTTATTTAGGTTTAACACTAATCCCGAAAGTATAGGGAGTGTGCGATGATGATCATATCAATCTTGGAACCACTTCCAACACACATCGTCACTTCACCCTCAACTAGTCTCTGTTTATTCTATAACTCATGTTTTGAGTTACTAATTTTTAGCAACTGAACAAGTATCAAATACCCAGGGGCTACTATAAACACTAGTAAGGTACACATCAATAACCTGTATATCAAATATACCATTGTTCACTTTGCCATACTTCTTATCCACCAAATATTCAGGGCATTTCCGCTTCCAGTGACCATTTCCTTTGCAGTAGAAGCACTCAGTTCAGGCTTTAGTCTAGCTTTGGGCTTCTTCACGGAAGTGACAACTTGCTTGCCATTCTACATGAAGTTCCCTTTCTTTCCCTTTACCCTTTTCTTGAAACTAGTGGTCTTGTTAATCATCAACACTTGATGCTCTTTCTTGATTTCTACCTTGATCGATTTCATCATCATGAAAAGCTCGGGAATCGTTTTCATCGTCCCTTGCATACTATAGTTCATCACGAAGTTCTACTACCTTGGTGATGGTGACTAGAGAATTCTGTCAATCACTATCTTATCTGGAAGATTAACTCCCACTTGATTCAAGCGATTGTAGTACCCAGACAATTTGAGCACATGCTCACTGCTTGAGCTATTCTCCTCCATGTTTTAGCTATAGAACTTGTTGGAGACTTCATATCTCTCAACTCGGGTATTTGCTTGAAATATTAACTTCAACTCCCGGAACATCTCATATGGTCCATGACGTTCAAAATGTCTTTGAAGTCCCGATTCTAAGCCGTTAAGTATGGTGCACTAAACTATCAAGTAGTCATCATATTGAGCTAGCCAAACATTCATAGCGTCTGCATCTGCTCCCGCAATAGGTCTGTCACCTAGCGGTGCATCAAGGACATAATTCTTCTGTGTAGCGATGAGGATAAACCTCAGATCACGGAACCAGTCCGCATCATTGCTACTATCATCTTTCAACTTAGTTTTCTCTAGGAACACATATAAAACATAGGGAAGCAATAACACGAGCTATTTATCTACAACATTATTTGCAAAATACTACCAGGACTAAGTTCATGATAAATTAAAGTTCAATTAATCATATTACTTAAGAACTCCCACTTAGATAGACATCCCTCTAATCATCTAAGTGATCACGTGATCCAAATCAACTAAACCATGTCCGATCATCACGTGAGATGGAGTAGTTTTCAATGGTGAACATCACTATGTTCATCATATCTGGTATATAATTCACGCTCGACCTTTCGGTCTCCAGTGTTCCGAGGCGATATCTGCATATGCTAGGCTCGTCAAGTTTAACCTGAGTATTCCATGTGTGCAAAACTGTCTTGCACCCGTTGTATTTGAACGTAGAGCTTATCACACCCGATCATCACGTGGTGTCTCAGCACGAAGACATTCGCAATGGTGCATACTTAGGGAGAACACTTATACCTTGAAATTTAGTGAGAGATCATCTTATAAAGCTATCGTCGAACTAAGCAAAATAAGATGTATAAAAGATAAACATCACATGCAATCAAAATATGTGACATGATATGGCCATCATCATCTTGTGCTTTTAATCTCCATCTCCAAAGTATTGTCATGATCTTCATTGTTACCGGCATGACACTATGATCTCCATCATCTTGATCTTTTATCAACGTGTCGTCACATGGTCGTCTCACCAGCTATTGCTTTTGCAACTATTGCTACCGTATAGCGATAAAGTAAAGCAATTACATGGCACTTGCATCTTATGCAAATGAAGAGACAACCATAAGGCTCCTGCCAGTTGCCGATAACTTTAACAAAACATGATCATCTCATACAACAATTTATATCTCATCACGTCTTGACCATATCACATCACAACATGCCCTGCAAAAACAAGTTAGACGCCCTCTACTTTGTTGTTGCAAGTTTTTACGTGGCTGCTATGGGCTGAGCAAGAACCATTCTTACCTACGTATCAAAACCACAATGATAGTTCATCAACTTAGTGTTGTTTTAACCTTCACAAGGACCGGGCGTAGCCACACTCGATTCAACTAAAGTTGGAGAAACTGACACCCGCCAGCCACCTGTGTGCAGAGCACGTCGGTAGAACCAGTCTCGCGTAAGCGTACGCGTAATGTCTGTCCGGGCCGCTTCATCCAACAATACCGCCGAACCAAAGTATGACATGCCGGTAAGCAGTATGACTTGTATCGCCCACAACTCACTTGTGTTCTACTCGTGCATATAACATCTACGCATAAACTTGGCTCTGATACCACTATTGGGGAATGTAGTAATTTCAAAAAATTCTACGCACACGCAAGATCATGGTGATGCATAGCAATGAGAGGGGAGAGTGTTGTCCATGTACCCTCGTAGACCGAAAGCGGAAGCGTTAGCACAACACAGTTGATGTAGTCGTACGTCTTCACGATCCGACCGATCCAAGTATCTAACGTATGACACCTCCGAGTTCAGCACACGTTGAGCTCGATGACGTCCCTCGACCTCCGATCCAGCCGAGCTTTGAGGGAGAGTTCCGTCAGCACAACGGCGTGGTGACAGTGATGATGATGCTACCGACGGAGGGCTTCGCCTAAGCACCGCTACGATATTATCGAGGTGGAATATGGTGGAGGGGGCACCGCACACGGCTAAGAGATCAAGAGATCAATTGTTGTGTCTATGGGGTTCCCCCCTCCTCCATATATAAAGGGGGAGGAGGAGAGGGCCAGCCAAGGGGAGGAGGTGCGCCCAAGGGGGGCAATCTTACTCCTAGTAGGATTCCCCCCTCTTTCCTAGCCCAAGTAGGAGAGGGGAAGGAAGGGGAGGAGAAGAAGAAGGAAAGGGGGGAGGCCCCTAGTCCAATTCAGTTTGGGCTAGGGGGGCCGCGCGCCCCTAGCTGGCCGCCTCTCCTCTTCCACCACTTGGGCCCATGAGGCCCATTAACCCCCCAGGAGGTTCCGGTAACCTCCCGGTTTCTCCGGTATTTATCCGATAACCCCCGAAACTCATCCACTGTCCGAATGTAACATTCCAATATATCAATCTTAACGTCTCGACCATTTCGAGACTCCACGTCATGTCCGTGATCACATCAGGGACTCCAAACTACCTTCGGCACATCAAAACACAAAACTCATAATACCGATCGTCACAGAACTTTAAGCGTGCGGACCCTACGGGTTCGAGAACTATGTAGACATGACCGAGACATGTCTTTGGTAAATAACCAATAGCAAAACCTAGATGCTCATATTAGCTCCTATGTATTCTACGAAGACCTTTATCGGTCAAACCGCATAACAACATACGTTGTTCCCTTTGTCATCGGTATGTTACTTGCCCTAGATTCGATTGTCGGTATCTCAATACCTAGTTCAATCTCGTTACCGGCAAGTCTCTTTACTCGTTCCATAATACATCATCCCGCAACTAACTCATTAGTTACAATGCTTGCAAGGCTTATAGTGATGCGTATTACCGAGAGGGCCCAGCGATACCTCTCCGACAATCGGAGTGACAAATCCTAATCTCAAAATACGCCAGCTCAACAAGTACCTTTGGAGACACCTGTAGAGCACCTTTATAATCACCCATTACATTGTGATGTTTGGTAGCACACAAAGTGTTCCTCCGGTAAACGGGAGTTGCATAATCTCATAGTCATAGGAACATGTATAAGTCATGAAGAAAGCAATAGCAACATACTAAACAATCAAGTGCTAAGCTAACGGAATGGTTCAAGTCAATCACATCATTCTCCTAATGATGTGATCCCGTTAATCAAATGACAACTCATGTCTATGGCTAGGAAACATAACCATGTTTGATTAACGAGCTAGTCAAGTAGAGGCATACTAGTGACACTCTGTTTGTCTATGTATTCACACATGTATCATGTTTCCGGTTAATACAATTCTAGCATGAATAATAAACATTTATCATGATATAAGGAAATAAATAATAACTTTATTATTTCCTCTAGGGAATATTTCCTTCAATTCTTTCATTAATGTCACTCATGAGTCATTGCACATCCCGGTACACCGCTGGAGGCATTCACATAGAGTCATATTTTGTTCTAAGAATTGAGTTGTAATTCTTGAGTTGTATGGAAATAAAGTGTGATGATCATCATTATTAGAGCATTGTCCCATGTGAGGAAAGGATGATGGAGACTATGATTCCCCCACAAGTCGGGATGAGACTCCGGACCAAAAATAAAAAAAAGAGAAAAAGAGGCCATAAAAAAGAAGAGAAAAGGCCCAAATGAAAAATGAAAAATGAGAGAAAATGAGAGAAGGGACAATGTTACTATCCTTTTTCCACACTTGTGCTTCAAAGTATCACCATGATCTTCATGATAGAGAGTCTGCTATGTTGTCACTTTCATATACTAGTAGGAATTTTACATTATAGAACTTGGCTTGTATATTCCAATGATGGGCTTCCTCAAAATGCCCTAGGTCTTCGTGAGCAAGCAAGTTGGATGCACACCCACTTAGTTTCTTTTTGAGCTTTCATACACTTATAGCTCTAGTGCATCCATTGCATGGCAATCCCTACTCACTCACATTGATATTTATTGATAGGCATCTCCATAGACGTTGATATGCCTAGTTGATGTGAGACTATCTTCTCCTTTTTGTCTTCTCCACAACCACCATTCTATTCCACCTGTAGTGCTATGTCCATGGCTCATGCTCATGTATTGCGTGAAGATTGAAAAAGTTTGAGAACATCAAAAGTATGAAACAATTGCTTGGCTTGTCATCAGGGTTGTGCATGATTTAAATATTTTGTGTGGTGAAGATAGAGCATAGCCAGACTATATGATTTTGTAGGGATGACTTTCTTTGGCCATGTTATTTTGAGAAGACATAATTGCTTTGTTAGTATGCTTGAAGTATTATTATTTTTATGTCAATATTAAACTTTTGTCTTGAATCTTTCGGATCTGAACATTCATGTCTTGAATCTTTATGATCATGCTTGATACGTCTCCAACGTATCTATAATTTTTTATTGCTCGATGTTATTATATTATCTGTTTTTGATGTTTAATGGGCTTTAATATACCTTTTTATATTATTTTTGGGACTAACCTACTAACCAAAGGGCGAGTGCAAATTGCTGTATTTTGCCTATTTCAGTGTTTGGCAGAAAAGGAATATCAAATGGAATCCAAACGGAATGAAACCTTCGGGAGAGTTAATTTTGGAACGAACGCAATCCAGGAGACTTGGAGTGGACGTTAAGGAAGAAACGAGGCGTCCACGAGGTAGGAGGGCGCGCCCAGGGGGTAGGCGCCCCCCACCCTCGTCGGTCCCTCGTGGCTCTGCCGACCTATTTCTTTCACCTATATATACTCATATACCCCGAAGACATCTGAGAGAACCACGAAACCCTATTTCCACCGCCGCAACCTTTTGTACCTGTGAGATCCCATCTTGGGGCCTTTTCCGGAGCTCCGCCGGAGGGGGAATCAATCACGGAGGGCTTCTACATCAACACCATAGCATCTCCGATGATGTGTGAGTAGTTTACCACAGACCTTCGGGTCAATAGTTATTAGCTAGATGGCTTCTTTTCTCTCTTTGGATCTCAATACAATGTTCTATTCGATCTTCTTGGAGACCTATTTGATGTAACTCTTTTTGCGGTGTGTTCATCGAGATTCGATGAATTGTGGGTTTATGATCAAGTTTATCTATGAACAATATTTGATTCTTCTCTGAAATCTTTTATGTATGATTGGTTATCTTTGCAAGTCGCTTCGAATTATCAGTTTGGTTTGGCCTACCAGATTGATCTTTCTTGCAATGGGAGAAGTGCTTAGCTTTGGGTTCAATCTTGCAGTGTCCTTTCCTAGTGACAGCAGGGGCAGCAAGGCACGTATTGTATTCTTGCCATCGAGGATAAAAAGATGGGGTTTATATCATATTGCTTGAGTTTATCCCTCTACATCATGTCATCTTGCCTAATGCGTTACTCTGTTCTTATGAACTTAATACTCTAGATGCATGCTGGATAGCAGTCGATGTGTGGAGTAATAGTAGTAGATGCAAAATCTTTTCGGTCTACTTATCGCGCACGTGATGCCTATATACATGATCATGCCTAGATATTCGCATAATTATGCACTTTTCTATCAATTGCTCGACAGTAATTTGTTTACCCACCGTAATACTTATGTTATCTTGAGAGAAGCCACTAGTGAAACCTATGGCCCTCGGGTCTATCCTTTATCATATAAGTTTCCAATCTATTTTATTTTGCAATCTTTACTTTCAATCTATATCATAAAAATACCAAAAATATTTATCTTATTATTATTATCTCTATCAGATCTCACTCTCGTAAATGACCGTGAAGGGATTGAAAACCCCTTTATCGCGTTAGTTGCGAGGTTCTTATTTGTTTGTGTAGGTACGAGGGACATGCGTGTAGTCTCCTACTGGATTAATACCTTGGTTTTCAAAAGCTGAGGGCAATACTTACGCTACTTTGCTGCATCACCCTTTCCTATTCAAGGGAAAACCAACGCAGTGCTCAAGAGGTAGCAGTGTCAACATCCCAGGCCTCAACAGGGCTGCTTCTCAGGAGCTCTTCTGGCCGTCCGGTGTCGGTTGGAGTGGGGGCTGCCCCCGCAGCTATGTCCGCATGCCGTTCGTCCTGCTGAACATGGCTGCCACATGCACCAACGCTACATGCAGGGCGCCCTGGTGGCTCATGAGGATAGGCTCCAGGCAACCTTGATGGAGGAGGTGCCTGACCCTCGCGAGCCTCCTGGACCTCCGGAGTCCCCCAGGACTCAGGAGCCGGCCGACTCGTGTGGAATGACCTCTGCAGCGTGCATCTTCAGCTACCCCAACACTTCTTCAACGACGGTGCCAGCTGAATTTTTGGTTTGTTCGGTTGAGGGCGCCCCTCGGTCTGCATTATCCTCAAGTTGTACGGATCCGTCCCTACAGCATGTATCATTTTGCGCATGTATTAGAACTAGCCTTACCCTTTCATGAGTTGCTTTTATATTATCACCTGCATGTCCAGTGCTTCGCCGCCATGAGTGTCGTGCGCCCTCACAAACCCACCCGCGACTGCCTCATGATTAAGGACTGTCACGGCGTATATGCTCGCGTCCGTCCCTGTAGCATCGCCAAACCCAAGTGGTCGAGCTCTGTCTCGCGGGCCAGCTCCCGTGTATGTCACCTCCTTTGGTCCTTGGTGCCTTGTTCTCGCATGAGATAATTGGGAGTGGATGAGTCAGGGCGCGCGACCCGGTGCCTCGCCGCCGCGGAAGCCGCGCGCCGGTTGTCTTCCTTTAGGATTGTTGCATGAGAATACTGGGCACGGCGTCTATGCTCGGGTCTGTCCCTGCAGCATCGGTAAACCCAACGGCTGAGCTCTGTCTGGCGGGTCGGCCCCATTCACGTCACCTCCTGGGGTCGTTAGTCTTTGGCTTTCTCATGCGATGTCCTTCGAAGATTCACTCAGAGCAGGCCACCTAAACATCTTGCAAGGTCCTTACAAATGTTCCGAACCAAAAATTCAGGCGCAACCTGCCTTGAGGTAGGGCCTCGTGAGTCCCACGCTAGCTCACGGGTTCCCATATACACCTCCAACAGTCCTGCCGTGCTAGCCACGTGCCAGGACGGGGCTATACACGCCCCGGGGTCTCCCCCCTAGGGGGAGCTCCCACCCACGCACCAGTGGAAGCCCCATGCTCCACGCTGGGGGACGACATGGTTGAGGAGCGGCTATGTGATACGTCTCCAAAGTATATATAATTTTTGATTGTTCCATGCTATTATATTATCCATCTTGGATGTTTTATATGTATTTATATGCTATTTTATATGATTTTTGGGACTAACCTATTAACCTAGAGCCCAGTGCCCAGTGCCAGTTTCTGCTTTTTCCTTGTTTTTGAGTTTCGCGGAAAAGGAATATCAGACGGAGTCCAATTGAGCTAAAAATTTACGGTGATTTTTTATGGACCAGAAGAAGCCCCCGAAGCAAAAGAGTTGGGCCAGAAGAGGCACGAGGCCTCCACAAGGGTCCCCCGGGCGCGCCCTCCGTCCTGGTGGTTGACTCATGTCCCCCCTAACTTGTTCCCAGTGCCAGAAATTCCTATAAATATAGAAACCCCCAGAAATAAACCTAGATCAGGAGTTCCGCCGCCGCAAGCCTCTGTAGCCACCAAAAACCAATCGGGACCATGTTCCGGCACCCTTCCTGAGGGGGAAATCATCTCTGGTGGCCATCTTCATCATCCCGGCGCTCTCCATGACGAGGAGGGAGTAGTTCACCCTCGGGCTGATGGTATGTACCAGTAGCTATGTGTTTGATCTCTCTCTCTCTCTCATGTTCTTAATTTGGCACAATCTTGATGTACCGCGAGCTTTGCTATTATAGTTGGATCTTATGATGTTTCTCCCCCTCTACCTTCTTGTAATGGATTGAGTTTTCCCTTTGAAGTTATCTTATCGGATTGAGTCTTTAAGGATTTGAGAACACTTGATGTATGTCTTGCATGTGCTTATCTATGGTGACAATGGGATATTCACGTGATCTACTTGATGTATGTTTTGGTGATCAACTTGCGGGTTCTGTGACCTTGTGAACTTATGCATAGGGGTTGGCGCATGTTTTCATCTTGACTCTCTGGTAGAAACTTTGGGGCACTCTTTGAAGTTCTTTGTGTTGGTTTGAATAGATGAATCTGAGATTGTGTGATGCATATCGTATAATCAAACCCGCGGATAGTTGTGGTGATATTGGAGTATCTAGTTGACATTAGGGTTTTGGTTGATGTGTGTCTTAAGGTGTTATTTTAGTACGAACTCTAGGGTTGTTTGTGACACTTATAGGAATAGCCCAATAGATTGATCAGAAAGAATAACTTTGAGGTGGTTTTGTACCCTACAATAATCTCTTCGTTTGTTCTCCGCTATTAGTGACTTTGAAGTGACTCTTTGTTGCACGTTGAGGGATTGTTATATGATCTAATTATGATATCATTGTTTAGAGAACTTACACTACTGAAAGTATGAACCCTAGGCCTTGTTTCCAAAAATTGCAATACCGTTTTTGCTTACTTTTAACATTAGTTACCTTTCTGTTTTTATATTTTCAGATTACAAAAACCTATATCTACCATCTATATTACACTTGCATCACCATCTCTTTGCCGAACTAGTGCACATATACAATTTACCATTGTATTGGGTGTGTTGGGGACACAAGATACTCTTTGTTATTTGGTTGCAGGGTTGTTTGAGAGAGACCATCTTCATCCTACGCCTCCCACGGATTGATAAACCTTAGGTCATCCACTTGAGGGAAATTTGCTACTGTCCTACAGAACTCTGCACTTGGAGGGCCAACACGAGTCTGAAAGAATAAGGTTGTGTAGTAGACATCAAGCTCTTTTCTAGCGCCGTTGTCGGTGAGGTTAGTGCATGAAGGTATATCTTTAGATCTTGCACTCGAATCTTTTAGTTTCTTGTTTTATCACTAGTTTAGTCTATAAAAGAAAACTATAAAAAAATTGAATTGAAGTCTCATATGCTTCATCTTTTTAATGTCTTTCATGAAAATAAGGATTCCGATAATTGTGCCAAAGTATTAGAAGAAGAATGCATTAAAATGTTTGGCACTGAATTATTGAATGATGACCATGATTGCAATGTTGTTAGTATGAATTCCTTGAATATCCATGATGCTAATGATATGCAAAGCCATAAGCTTGGGGATGCTATGTTTGATGAAGATGATATTTTTTGTCCCCCAAGTTTTGACGAGCAAATTTATTATGATGAAAGCATGCCTCCTATTTATGATGATTATGTTGATGAAAGTGGGTTTGGAAGAGTGTCAAATTTAGGAAGTAATGAACCCACTATTTTGGAGGGTGTTGAATCTTATAATATTTATGAAAGTGGATTTGGAGAGGTCATGACTTTATTTAGTGATGAATCTACTATTTCGGAAGAGGTTCCAATTGATTATGAGAACAAACTTGCTATCTATGATGATTATTGTGATGACATGTATGCTATAAAGAATAATGATAACCATGAAACTTGTCATCATGATTTTAATTTTCAATTGGATTATGCCTCACATGATAGTTATTTTGTTGAGTTTGCTCCCACTATTATGAATGAGAAGAAATTTGGTTATGTGGAGAGTAATAAAATTTCTATGCTTGTAGATCATGAAAAGAATTATTTATGTGATAATTATATTGTTGAATTCATTCATGATGCTACTGAAAATTATTATGAGGGAGTAATATATGCTTGTAGGAGTTGCAATAATAGAAAGTTTCCTCTCTATGTGTTGAAAATCTTGAAGTTATGCTTGTTTTACCTTCCTATGCAAGTTGATTCTTGTTCCCATTAGTTTTTTGCTCACAAAATCCCTATGCATAGGAAGTGGGTTAGACTTAAATTTGCTAGTCATAATTCTTCATGATGCTTCCATTATGTTTCAATTCTTATCGTTTATGTGAGCATCATTGAAATCATCATGCCTAGCTATAAAGGCAATAAAGAAAATCGCTTGTTGGGAGACAACCTAATATTTATACCTACTATTTTTGTGTGTTCACATGATTAAGCTACTGTAGTGATCGTGTTTTATAGCTTTTGTTTCAATAAAGTGCCAAGTAAGACCTTTGCGATGATCTACGGTGATAGTTGATTTGATCTTGCTGAAAAACAGAAACTTTTGCGCTCAGGAAAACAATTATCATTTTTAACAGAAGCGTGATAAAATACTGATTATTTTTTCAGAATATTAATAAACAAATTTCTCAGGTTTTCTTATTTTTTCAGAATTTTTGGAGTTTCAGAAGTATTCGAGAGTTACAGATTACTACATACTATCCTGTTTTTGATAGATTCTGTTTTTGATGCATAGTTTGCTTGTTTTCTAGTTTCTATGGCTTATATTGCTTAATATAAATTGTAGAAATAATAAGGTACAGTAGGCATCATGTGATAAAAATTATGAATCTTGTCTTGACAGTACCTAAGTGGTGATTTGATTTATTTTACTAATGGAGCTTATGAGTTTTCTGTTGAGTTTTGTGTTGTGAAATTTTCAAGTTTTGGGTGAAGTTTCGATGGACTACGAAATAAGGAGTGGCAAGAGCCCAAGCTTGGGGATGCCCAAGGTACCCCAAGGTAATATTTGAGGACAACCAAGATCCTAAGCTTGGGGATGCCCCGGATGGCATCCCCTCTTTCGTCTTTGTTCATCGATAACTATACTTGGGGCTATATTTTTATTCAGCACACGATATGTGTTTTGCTTGGAGTGTCATGTCATTTTATTTTGTTTTTCTTGCTGTTTGAATAAAGTACTTAAGATCTGAAATTTTATTTATGAGAGGGAGTCTTCACATAGTTGCATAATTATTCAACTACTCATTGTGCTTCACTTATATCTTCTGGAGTAGTTTGTCATTTGCTCTAGTGCTTCACTTATATCTTTTTAGAGCATGATGGTAGTATTATTTTGTAGAAATTGATGAACTCTCATGCTTCACTTATATTATTTTGAGAGTCTATAAACAGCATGGTAATTTTCTTAGGTTATGAATTTAGTCCTAATATGATGGGCATCCAAGAGGGATATAATAGAAACTTTCATATAAAGTGCATTGAATACTATGAGAAGTTTGATTCCTTATTATTGTTTTGAGATATAAACATGGTGATATTAGAGTCATGCTAGTGAGTAATTGTGAATTTGAGAAATACTTGTGTTAAGGTTTGTGAGTCCTGTAGCATGCACGTATGGTGAACCATTATGTAACGAAGTTGGAGCATGATTTATTTATTTATTGTATTCCTTATGATTGGAGGTCGGGGACGAGCGATGGTCTTTTACTACCAATCTATACCCATAGGAGCATGCACGTAGTACTTCATTTTGATGACTAATAGATTTTTTGCAATAAGTATGTGAGTTCTTGATGACTAATGTTGAGTCCATGGATTATACACACTCTCCCCCTTCCATCATTGCTAGCCTCTCTAGTATCGTGCAACTTTCGCCGGTGCCATAAAGCCACCATATACATTCCTCAAAACAGCCACCATACATACCTATTATGGCATTTCCATAGCCATTCCGAGATATATTTCCATGCAACTTTCCACCATTCTGTTTATTATGACACGCATCATCATTTTCATATTGCTTCGCATGATCATGTAGTTGACATCGTATTTGTGGCAAAGCCACCGTTCATAATTATTTCATACATGTCACTCTTGATTCATTGCACATCCCGGTACACCGCCGGAGGCATTCATATAGAGTCATATTTTGTTCTAAGTATCGAGTTGTAATTCTTGAGTTGTAAGTAAATAAAAGTATGATAATCTTCATTATTAGAGCATTGTCCCATGTGAGAAAATAAAAAAAGAGAAGGCCAAAAAACAAAAAAAATGATAGAAAAAGAGAGAAGGGGCAATGCTACTATCCTTTTACCACACTTGTGCTTCAAAGTAGCACCATGATCTTCATGATAGAGAGTCTCCGATGTTGTCACTTTCATATACTAGTGGAAATTTTTCATTATAGAACTTGGCTTGTATATTCCAACGATGGGCTTCCTCAAAATGCCCTAGGTCTTCATGAGCAAGCAAGTTGGATGCAGACCCACTTAATTTCTTTTTGATCTTTCATACACTTATAGCTCTAGTGCATCCGTTGCATGGAAATCTCTACTCACTCATATTGATATCTATTGAGGGAATCTCCATAGCCCGTTGATACGCCTAGTTGATGTGAGACTGTCTCCCTCTTTTTTTCTACTCCACAACCACCTTCAATTCCACCTATAGTGCTATGTCCATGGCTCACGCTCCTGTATTGCGTGAAAGTTGAAAAAGTTTGAGAACATCAAAAGTATGAAACAATTTCTTGGCTTGTCATCGGGGTTGTGCATGATTTAAATACTTTGTGTGACGATGATGGAGCATAGCCAGACTATATGATTTCGTAGGGATAACTTTCTTTGGCCATGTTATTTTGAGAAGACATGATTGCTTTATAGTATGCTTGAAGTATTATTGTTTTTATGTCAATATTGAACTTTTGTTTTGAACCTTATGGATCTGAACATTCATGCCACAATAAAGAGCATTACTTGGATAAATATGTTAGGTAGCATTCCACATCAAAAATTCTGTTTTTATCATTTACCTACTCAAGGACGAGCAGGAATTAAACTTGGGGATGCTTGACACGTCTCCAACGTATCTATAATTTTTTATTGTTCCATGCTATTATATTATCCATCTTGGATGTTTTATATGCATTTATATGCTATTTTATATGATTTTTGGGACTAACCTATTAACCTACATCCCAGTGCCAGTTTTTGTTTTTCTTTGTTTTTGAGTTTCGCAGAAAAGGAATATCAAACGGAGTCCAATTGAGCTGAAAATTTACAGTGATTTTTTTTGGACAATAAGAAGCCCCCGAAGCAAAAGAGTTGGGCCAGAAGAGCCACGAGGCCTCCACAAGAGTGGAGGGTGCGCCCTCCCCCTCCCCCCCCTCGGGGCGAGCCCTCCGTCCTTGTGGTTGACTCGTGGACCCCCCTGACCTGTTCCCAACGCCAAAAATTCCTATAAATACAGAAACCCCTAGAAATAAACCTAGATCGGGAGTTCCGTGCCGCAAGCCTCTGTGGCCACAAAACACCAATTAGGACCCTGTTTCGGCACCCTGTCAGAGGGGGAAATCATCTCCGGTGGCCATCTTCATCATCCCGACGCTCTCCATGACGAGGAGGGAGTAGTTCACCCTCGGGGCTGAGGGTATGTACTAGTAGCTATGTGTTTTGATCTCTCTCTCTCTCTCTCTCGTGTTCTTGATTTGGCATGATCTTGATGTACCGCGAGCTTTGCTATTATAGTTGGATCTTATGTTGTTTCTCCCCCTCTACCTTATTGTAATGGATTGAGTTTTCCCTTTGAAGTTATCCTATCGGGTTGAGTCTTTAAGGGTTTGAGAACACTTGATTTATATCTTGCATGTGCTTATCTGTGGTGACAATGGGATATTCACGTGATCTACTTGATGTATGTTTTGGTGATCAACTTGTGGGTTCTGTGACCTTGTGAACTTATGCATAGGGGTTGGCACATGTTTTTGTCTTGACTCTCCGGTAGTAACTTTGGGGCACTCTTTGGAGTTATTTGTGTTGGTTTGAATAGATGAATCTGAGATTGTGTGATGCATATCGTATAATCAAACCCGCAGATACTTGTGGTGACATTGGAGTATCTAGGTGACATTAGGGTTTTGGTTGATGTGTGTCTTAAGGTGTTATTTTAGTACGCACTCTAGGGCTGTTTGTGACACTTATAGGAATAGCCCAATAGATTGATCAGAAAGAATAACTTTGAGATGGTTTCGTACCCTACAATAATCTCTTCGTTTGTTCTCCGCTATTACTGACTTTGGAGTGACTCTTTGTTGCACGTTGAGGGATTGTTATATGATCTAATTATGTTATCATTATTGAGAGAACTTACACTAGTGAAAGTATGAACCCTAGGCCTTATTTCCAAGCACTGCAATACCATTTGTGCTCACTTTTATCATTAGTTACCTTGTTGTTTTATATTTTCAGATTACAAACACCTATATCTACCATCCATATTACACTTGTATCACCATCTCTTCGCCGAACTAGTGCACCTATACAATTTACCATTGTATTGGGTTTGTTGGGGACACAAGAGACTCTTTGTTATTTGGTTGCAGGGTTGTTTGAGAGAGACCATCTTCATCCTACGCCTCCCACGGATTGATAAACCTTAGGTCATCCACTTGAGGGAAATTTGCCACTATCCTACAAAACTCTGCGCTTGGAGGCCCAACATGAGTCTACAATAAGAAGGTTGCGTAGTAGACACCACTATGCTCACGCAAGAGTGGAAGCACCATGCTCCGTGCTGGTGAATAAACAACTGAGGGCACCCTAGCAGCTGCAGTAACCTCAGGAGGGCCACTAGGCTCGCTGGCCGGCCTCACCATGCTGTTTTCCCTATGGGAGGGCCGTGCGAGGGAGATGGGCACGGGGGGCTGCGCCCAGGTCACGACTGGCGCACACCACCTCATCAGGTCTCTCGCACCTAGTTTTCTTGTGATCCTCTTAGGCAAAAGCTGGCGAGGAAAGGTATGGGGACTCCGGATTAATTCAGACACTGCTCACATTTCCTTCATGAGGGTCGTTCGCATGTCAAGGGGGGCCCTGAGCATCGCGACTCGGGGGCCTCACTGGTCGCGTAGCCCCTCACCCCTTGGCCTCGTCCTGGTGATCCGGATGCCCCAACGGCAGTTGAGGTATGCACGGGG
Source organism: Triticum urartu (assembly GCF_003073215.2). NCBI lineage: Eukaryota > Viridiplantae > Streptophyta > Magnoliopsida > Poales > Poaceae > Triticum > Triticum urartu. The sequence continues at coordinate 119,231,224 of NC_053022.1, forward strand.
TCGGGCCCTGCCGATGCAGAACACTAAGGCAAACGAGAGGGAAATCGAGCATGGGTAGGAAATGGCGGAGTCCCAATAGTTATTACAAAACATATTCTTCCATGAATTTAAGAAGAAATTATCACACCTCCGTGAGGCACGATGGATGTTGCAGGGTCGAACTAGGAGGAAGCGTCGACATCGGCTTGGTTGCTGCTGTAGCCCGCCTTGGGGAGGCCGTCGTCGATGATGCTGTCGTCTTCACTACCGGCGCCGGCCGCTGCAGTCGCGGGGTCGGGGATGCAGAGGAACTTCTCCAATAGGGCTTCCACCTGCTTCTTCATGGCCTCGGCGGCAGCATTGCGGGACTCAGGAGCCACCGGCTCGATCAGGGTGCTGAGGTCGAGGTTTGGCTCCTGGAGGTGGAGGTGGCTGAAGACACGCGTCGCGGCCGCGGTGAAAAGCGCGCGACACTCCCTTCGACCATGGAGTCCACTCCGGCGGCAACGCCTTCAAGCGCTTCGACAAACTTGGGGAGAAGCCCAGCGAGGCCCTCCTCCAGAGTCGCCAGTGGCTTCTTGTACCCTCCTCCGTACAGGGAGTACAGCGCCTTGCGGGACCTCAGCTCGACGGAGACGAAGGCTTTGCGTTCCACGGCCACCCTCTCCTCAGCGGTAGCGGGGGTCTTCTCCCTGGCATCCAGCCGGGCCGTCACATTGGAGACAAGTTGGGCATGGGAAGCATGGGCCTTGTCCACCTCTTACTTCAGCTTGCCCAGGCAGTCCCGCTCCGCAGCTTGGTCCTTGGTCACCTGGGCCAGCTTGGCATCGCGATCGGCAAACGCCGCCTCCCGGGCCTTGAGCTCCTCTCGTTCTTGGAGCCGGCGGGTGTGGGAAACCTGCTCCTCGTGGAGGGCTTTCAGCTCGGCTTCCACCATGTTGCAACGCTCCTTGGCGGACATTGTGTCAGCCAGCGCAGCATCATGAGCTGTCGTGGCCTCGCCGGCCTCCTTCCTGCTCTCTACGGCGACGGCCTCGTCCCGGACCTAGGCCGTCCTGACAGACGCGTCGGCCTGGAGCCACCCCGAGATCAGCCCCATGCGCCTGTCGGTGCCCTAGAGATCGGTCCGGAGCTGGTCCAGCACGGTGTAGGCTTCCTCTAGAGCCTCGGGCCTGACGAGGGGGGCGCAGTCCACCAATGCGAGGGCCTGGGGAGGAGGTGGCACCGGTGCCTGGACTGGTACCGCCGCAATAGCAAGGGCAGCGGGGGGCTCTGGAGCCTGTGAACCCCCCACGGGCGCGACGGGGACGGGCGGCTCCAGAGTCTGCTGGGCCACGGAGGTAGCTTTCTCCTGAGGCTCTACCACCGTGCTTTGAGAGGCCCGCTCTGTTATGGGGGAGCGTGAGGCGATCTCCTCCGACTGCGCCAGGGTCACCGCGACTGTGGCGGACGATGTGGCCTCAGGGGTCCCGGCTCCCTCCTTCCTTTTCTTCACCACGGTCTCTATCCTGGTCACCGGGAGGGGAGTGTTATGGGCACAGCATCGAGGACGGCAACCAAAAGCAGGGTGAGGTACTTACTTGTCAGTGGCGACGTACGCCCTTTTCCTAGCCGGGGCTAGGGCGTCCCCAATCTTCCTGAGCGCAGGCTTTGTCGCGCCCTCAGGGTCGGCGAGGCGCATGACGGCTGGCCTCGGTGCAGCGGCGACAGGCGGAAAGGCAGAGGTGTCACCTCGAGGAAGGGATGCCGCCTCGCTCTTCTTCAGAGTTGCTCAGCCTAGGCTCCGCAAGGAGGTGGCCCCGGACCTCGTGACAACCCCGGCGGAGCGCAGAGATCCCTCGACCGGGGGCTCGGAGGCGGCGTCATCGTCAGAAAGGCCGCAGAGAAGCTCGCTCTGCGCTGCGGGAGAGGCCTCTGTTGTATCGTCCACAGTCACCTCCGAGTCCTCATCCCCTTCTCCTCGGAGTCATCATCAGAAGACACTGGCACTGGGGAGTTGGGGAGCTCAGGCGGCATGAGCCCCATCTCGTTGAAGACGGGCATGGCGGCGACCAGCTTCGCCCTATTGACACGACGACATAGTGAGATGTAGGCTGCCGGGAGGATGCCTGGATCCTTCTCAAGCAGGGTATGCATGGCCTTGTCCAGCTCCTTGCTTGTCAAGCTCCCTGGGCGCAGCCGGATGTCATCCTTCGCGCCCTTCAAATCCCACATGGGGCACGACTAAGCCTGGAATGGGGCCAAGCACTGCGTCAGGAACTCCTTAACAAGCATGGCCCCCGTCAGCACCCCGGACTCCATGTCCGCCTTCATCTTCCTCAGGACCAGCACCGCCTAGGGGTCGGTGAGCTTCTCATGACCCCACCGATCAAGCTTCTCCGGCAGCTCGGTCAGCAATTCCAGCCGTGCATGGAGGCCCTTGGTGTCCATGAAGACCCACTTGCGCCGGAAGTTCTCCACCTTCTTCCTAGCCCTCATGAGTGTGTTGCCGCTGTGGACCGCGGCGAAGGAGACACAGTAGGAACGTTGGTGGGGGTCGTGCATCCAGAGATAGAAGAAGTGGCAAGGAGCGCGACAGAGGACATCACGCCCACGAATGCCTCACAGTAGAAGGTGAAGATGGACAAGAGGAGGATGGAGTTGGGCTGCAGATCCAGGGCCTGAACCTAGTAGCGGTCGAGGACAGCGGTGAAGAACTTGGAGAAAGGAGGGACAAGCCCTGCGAAGACACTGTGGAGGAAGAAGGGATAGAACGTCTTTGCCAAGGTCCTTGGATCGATGTAGCCGGACAAGAGCATTGTTTCCTTCCGCTCATTATGGTTGCTCGCCGTCAGCGGGAGCGCAGCGGCGAGGTGTCCCTCCTTGGTGACGGAGGACGCACTGAGGGCCAGCGCTGGAGAGGAGGAGGAGACCGCTGCCTGCACGGCAGGCTTCACCTTCCCAGACGCCATCTGGAAGACCTCAGAAGGAGAGATGTAGAAGGGGGAAGAAATTTCACCATATCTGGAGGCGCTCTCGGCAAGAGAAAAGGGGGTCTGGAGCAAGGCAAAGAGAAGGCGATGAAGGCTCAGTAGCAGGCACCAGCCTTTTGTCAGCCTGGGCAGTTGCCGAGGCAGCATGGGGAAGTGGAGACGCCCACGTCCCATTAGGCACCATGCATCGACTCAGTCTGCAAGCGATTGGGGCCTGCGGCGCTTCGCCCTTGCCCCTTGCTTTGCCTCGAAGCCAAGTCCGAGCGCGCCTTGGGCCCATGGGCTACTATCGGGGTTCTGGGAACCAGGGTACCCAGACTTGCCTGTTTGTGGCCCACGGCGTCGCTCCATCAACGGCCTAGTACGGCCCACCTACAACACCTCCAAGACAACACCCTCGTGAGGGGGCAACATCAGGACCTCCGGAGGGAGCGGCCTCCCCGGGCTGGCTCATGAAGAGCAGACATTTCCATGCAGGTGCTCACCTCATGAGGTTGAGGTGATGCCAGCCATGATGACCAACGCCAGGCAGGCGCTAGCGGGCGCAGAGGATCAAGTTTCCTCTTTGGTGCTAAGGAGGCAAGCGCAAGCGCATGGTCTCGAGGAATCAGCCAAAGGTTTCCAGTCCCATGCAAGGAGACCAAGACCGCCAGGACGGCAGGACGGATGTCATCACTAAGCCCACCGCAGCGTCACGACCAGAGGCTTTGCAGGAGAAGACCACCTTTCGTCAGGATAAGATGTACTATTTGTCCCCCTTTAAAATTGGCCACTGTGGGATCCCTTCCCACCTTTGTTTGGGGGGAAGAGGACCGAGGCCACTATAAATACAGCTTATCCACCACCGAGAGAGGGGATCAATCCGAAACCTCATCAACTCACACCCACACAAGAGCAGACCTCACGAGGTTGTTCTTCCCTTGTACTAGTTCATCCTCAGCCCCTTGTGAGGCTAATCCACCACAAAGCAGGAGTAGGGTCTTACATCGCAAGGTGGCCCGAACCTGGGTAAACTACTGTATCTCTTTCCTTTCTTGTTCGTTGAGCTGGGCTATAGGGGTGGTGAACTGCCTGGCTGGGGAGGTTGAGTGGGTCAGGGAGCCCTGAATGTGACATGCACGAATCTTCTTGCGCCAAATGCTTGAACAATTGAAAAGCTTAATGCACACGATTAGTCCGCAAACACATCGTCATCAATCGCCAAAACCACTTAGGAAGAAATATGCCCTAACACTCCCTCCGGCCCATAATATTAAATGGTAATTCATCCAATATGTGAGTATATTGGATGTTATAAGATATTATATAATGGGATGGAGGAGTGTTGTACTACGCCATTGTGCAATTGTTGTTTAGCTTCTAATATTAACTTGGTGCTTTTAGGTACATATGTCATTGGTAAAGATCTGCACTTCAACCCTTTCTGCGTATGGGGCAATGAGATATTGTTGAACCAGCATCAAGTGAGGAAGCTGATAAAGATTATTAGTAAAAGGGGTGAAAAGATAGCAATCAAACTATTTGTTTACACTTTATCCAAGACAACAACGAACTGCGGGATGGTAAGTAAGAACTCTGCAGCCTTCTTTTTACTGCCCATAATGAGTTGTGTTAGATGACAATATCTGAATCTTTTTCCTTTCAGTGGTTCCCAAAGCAGTTTACTCAAGATTACCTCTCACACTACATGATTGGTGGGCATGCAAAGGTTAAAGTATTTCTACTAGAACACGATGACCATCTAGATGTGTTCATGAAGATAGTGAAGGATAGGCGACCGGCCATCACAAGGGGTTGGACTAGAGTCCTGCATGCCTTCTGCATGGAGGAGGGTACAATATGGGCATTCCGCATCACCTTGTTCAGCAACCAGAATGTATTTTGCCTCTTTCTTTATCGTCTTTAATAGTACAAGTATACAACTGTGGTTCATCATTCTTTCTTTGGTGCCATGTAATTCTTGAACATATGTACCTATGAATCGAATAATGCATTGGTTGTTTGAACCTGATGAATATGAATCTATAGCACACTTTCAAATTCAAACCCGATAAAATTTTAAATAGCAGCAATTAAATTACGATGAAATTATGCTATGTAGGTCGTTACGGCACACACGGTCGGTAAAAGACAAACATTTGTGATATACACCATAATCCGACATGGTTCACAGAGAGGAAACGTGTGCGAGCATGCACACAGTTGCCGTTTGCAAAGCATGTGTGATGTTAGATAATATCACAAACGGTGCGGGCAAACTAAATGTGTGTGATTGTTGCCTTATGGTACATGATTTGCAATCATGAACTATTTCTGATGTGGTACGCATCGTAAATGTTGCACCACTGAATAGCGTGTGTGATACTTATCATGTATGATGTTGTTACGATGGTCAGACGTTTTGTAATCCTATTTGACACTCGTACAATGATTAGCTAATCTTCTTAAGTAGTTATTGCATACAATTTGGGAAAAGTGAATCTGTGTGATTGTCTGCTTATCATACACGTTCTATAACCGTGAACTATTTGTGATGGGCCGCGCATCGTAAATGTAGCACCATAGAATACCGATTGTGATGGTAATCCCTGCACACACGAGTAGCAAAGATGGAGCGTTTGGGATATTCGAGATATCAGAAACAATTTTATAGGGAAAACTATATGCATCATGGCTCCCTATTCCCGACGGTTTCTGGGTCGTGTGGGAAGGACCCTCTATTGCCCACGCTCACTAGGCGACAGTTTAAAATGCCATCGCGGAAAGGGGTTAAAAACTATTTGTATAGCACCTTGTATACCAGTGCATGGAGGTTGGTCCTCTGCCATGAATATGCAAAATTATAAGTATATGAGATGGAAGCTACATTGTGGAAGGAAAATATAAATGGGGACGAAGGTGTCGATGCCTTTGGTCAAGTTTGTCCTCCGGTCGACTGAATTTGTAGGTAAGCATGCTAATAAGAGTGTTATTTAAAGAGTAGTAGTTAGATCATGATGAGACAATGTTCTGGTTTTCTTTTAACCCGCCCGGAGCATGAAAGAATAAAATGTACAATCAATCACCTTATGTAGGTTATGGGCATGATTATTTTTTCTCAGTGTTCTACTCTTTAGGAATGTCGGGTTTGTCCTCCAGTCGACTGAGTTTGTAAATAAGAATGCTAATATGAGTGTTATTTAAAGGGAGGGAGTTGGATCTTGACCAGGCAACGTTGTTGTTTTCTTTAACCCACCTAGAGCATGAAAGAATAAAACATATAGTAAATTCACTTTCTCCATTCATTGAAGAATCATCTTCTATACATGCCACCCATAGCTTGCTTAACTTCTAGCTTGTAGTTGGTCTCTGCGCCAATTCTCGCAACAACACATCTAGTGATTTTAAAGGATCATGTGGTGTAGTGGTACAAGACTACATAGTGCATTTTGTTCGCCCACATCATCGGTGCTTCAACATGTTTCGGATGTGGTGTCAGCTGAAGCTGCTGCATTACTTGAAGGGCTCAAACTTGCAATGCGGGTGGGGTGCGACAACATACTAGAGCGCATGGACAATGTTCTAGCGGTCCAAGCTCTAAACAAAGACGAAGGCTACTCCATGGTTACAACGCCTATTTTATCCACTTGTCGTAGTGATTTCTTTGGTTTTGGGAAGGCTTGTATTGAATTTTTTAGTAGGGAGTCTAATGTAGTAGCACATGTGCTAGCTGAGTGGGGACATGAGAACCAACCCTCAAAGTGGTTTGACTCACCCCTAAAAGTGCATCTAATCACCGATGGTTGTGGCAAGTCATCACAACATATATATCACTGAACTAATGCCTACTTAGAGAATATTTCAGAAAAGTCCAATTTAGGTACAACAATTGGGATGTGAAAGTGGACCCCTCAAAATGCTAAGGAAAAGTGTTGGCCAAGCCTCAAGACTCCCCACTTATATTCAAATGATCTAAAATCACATTTAGTCCATAGAAAAGTCAATTCTATTCAAAGGGGGTGAGGTTTTGATAATGGATTCACTGGTCAAGTGCTTAGAAATATTGCTCCAAAAGCCCCAAACATTTTCCCACATTCCACTATGTCATAAACCCTAAAGTTCATCTCGGTCCCACCGAAACACACATACCCGGACTCACCAAGATACACATGACATAGCCATTGCCTAAACCTAGAACCTCAGTCTCACCAAGTTGACCCTTCGGTCCCGCCAAAGAGCACTGGCCAACCTTCTGTTGCCAACTGAAATTCAATCGAATTTTCGAGTGGTTTCTATCGATGACACTTAAGTGTGAAAAGTGCTCAGGTCAGCATGAATCAGTCCCACCAATTGGTTTCATCCGGTCTCACCGAAAAGCCTAAAATTCAAACCTTTTGTACTAGTCAGTCTCACCCAGTGGTTCCGACCGGTCCTACCGAGTAGTGCACAAAGCTGTATAACGGTTGGATTTTTGGTGATGCCTTTATACACACACATACCAAAGCTGTCAGGACCCCGATCCTAAGTCACACTGATCTAGCAGGTAACACATCATATTAAAGGAAATATGCCCTAGAGGAAATAATAAAGTTGTTAGTTTATAGTATATTTCCTTATTCGTGATAAAGGTTTATTATTCATGCTGGAATTTTATTGATCGGAAACTTAAATACATGTGTGAATACATAAACAAATACCGTGTCCCTAGTAGCCTCTACTAGACCAGCTCGTTGATCAAATATGGTTAATGTTTCCCAACCATAGACATGTGTTTTCATTTGATAATGGGATCACATCATTAGGAGAATGATGTGATGGACAAATCCATCCGTTAGCTTAGCATAATGATCGCTCAGTTTATTGCTATTGCTTTTTCATGTCAAATACATATTCCTTCGACTATGAGATTATGCAACTCCCGGATACTGGAGGAATACCTTGTGTGCTATCAAATGTCACAACGTAACTGGGTGATCATAAAGATGCTCTACAGGTATCTCCGAAGGTGTTTGTTGAGTTGGCATAGATCGAGATTGGGATTTGTCACTCCGAGTATCGGAGAGGTATCTCTGGGCCCTCTCGGTAATACACATCATAAGCTTGCAAGCAAATGACTAAGGAGTTAGTCATAAGGTGATGTATTAGGAACGAGTAAAGAGACTTGAGGGTAACAAGGTTGAACTAGGTATGAAGATACCGAGGATCGAATCTCGGGCAAGTAACATACCGATGGACAAAGGGAATTACGTATGTTGTCATAATGGTTCAACCGACAAAGTTCTTCGTAGAATATGTAGGAGCCAATATGGGCATCCAGGTTCCGCTATTGGTTATTGACCGGCGAGGTGTCTCGGTCATGTCTACATAGTTCTTGAACCCGTAGGGCCCGCACGCTTAACGTTCATTGACAATATAGTGTTATATGAGTTATATGTTTTTGTGACCAAATGTTGTTTGGAGTCCTGGATGAGATCACGGACATGACGAGGAGTCTCAAAATGGTCGAGAGGTAAAGATTGATATATAGGATGATGGTACTTGGACACCAGAAGTGTTTGGGGACATACCAGGAAGGAATCGGGTCACCGGAATGGGTTTCGGGCACCCCCGGCAAGTTATGGGCCTTATGGGTCAAAGGAGGGGACAGACCAGCCCACAAGGGGGCTGGTGCACCCCCTCCCTTGTTTGGCCAGCACTAGGGAAGGAAAAGAGGGAGGGCTAGCCCCTCTTACCTTTCCCTCTCATGCGAGAAAGGAAAGGGGGGCACCCTCCCTTGCCTTTCCCTGCACTCCAAATAAGGAAAGGGGGCGCGGCTTGGGAGGGACCCCAAGTAGGATTACTCCTACTTGGGCGCCTCCTTTGGCTTCTCCTCCCTCCCTCCCACCTATATATATGTGGGAGGGGGCGCCTAGCACATAACAAACAATTTCCTAGCCGTGTGCGGCACCCCCCTCCATGGTTTACACCCCCGATCATATTTTCGCAGTGCTTAGGTGAAGCCCTGCGGAGATCACTTCACCATCACCATCACCATGTCGTTGTGCTGCTGGAGAACATCTACTACCTCGCCGTCTTGCTAGATCAAGAAGGCAGAGCACGTCACCGAGTTGAACGTGTGTACAACACGGAGGTGTCGTACGTTCGGTACTTGATTGGTTGGAGCGTGAAGAAATTTGTCGGTGTTCTGGGAACGGGGGTACCCAGACTTGCCTACCTGTGGCCCACGGCGAGGCTGCATCGACACCCTGGTACAGCCCACCTTCATCATCGACAACTCAAGACCCTCATAAGAGGCCGAGCCTCGCGAGGCGTACGACACCAAGACCTCCAGAAGGAGCGGCCTCCTTAGGTTGGCTCGCGAGGAGCGGAGATTTCTATGCAGGCTTGTAAGTGCATCTAGTGCCACCCCTAGTTGGTTTTGGAGTATTGACGACAAACCTAGTTGAGGGACTAACGTGTTTGTGAGAATTGCAGGAAAACACAGGTAGAAGTCCCTCATTGATTCGGTTTTATTACCAGAGATGACCCCTAAAAATGTACGAAGACATTGAAGACAATGGTGGTTTATGAAGATATTCATATTGAAGACAATGACATGAGAAGACTCCCTATGAAGCTTATGGAACTCGAAGACTTAGATCCTTCGTAGTTTTATTTCATTTATGTTGAGTCATAGGAACCACCGTACTGTTAAGTGGGGTCCAAGAGAACCAGTCAGAATGACTGAAGTGATGCCTAATTCAAATCCTATGTCTTCGAACGAGACTTTTGAGAGAAATCTTGTCCAGAGTCAGACAAGTCAGCTTTACTTGTAGCCCAAGTAAAGTTGCCGTGTGAGTTCAAAATTCGACCGTTGGTACACGTGTCAGTTCCTTAGTGACCCAGGGTCATTTCGGACAGATCAGGTCGGGTTGCCAAGTGGCTATAAATAGTCCACCCCCCACAACCATAAAGTTGGCTGCTCAGATTTCAGTGCACGGCTTTTGTCGTTTGAGAGCAACCCACCTCGAAGCCTTTGAAAGAAAAATTCCCAGTGAGGAGAAAAAGCCCTAACCACCCAGAGCCAGAGTAAATTGGGCATCACTTAAGTCTTCGTGTCTGTGTGATCTGAAGACTTATTACACTTGAGGACTGTGCATCCTCCAGACGGTTAGGCGTCGCGTTCTGAGCATCCAAGAGAAATTGTGGATTGCCGGTGAACGAAGTCTGTGAAGGTTTGGAGTCTACCTTGAAGACTTACCAGAGTGATTGGCGAGGTCTGTGTGACCTTAGCTCAAGGAGAAAACGGTGAGGACTGGGTGTCTTGGACTAAGTGTCCTTGACTGGGTGTCCGGGACTGTGTGTCCTTTGGTTTAAATACCTAGCCGCTCCAACCAGACGTACAGTTGTCACAGCAACTGGAACTGGTCCAACAAATCATTGTCTTCGACGTGTCACTGGTTTCATCTTCACTTCCTTTTCACTTACAGTTATTCATTGTGAAGCCATTGCATGCTTGCTTTATCTTTTGTCTTCACAACATGAATGTATGATCTGTTCGGCTTCATAACTTCTTCCTACCTGATCCTTATTACACTGAAGCTGTTTGTCATTGCGCTTTCACTCTATTGAATACATGACCATGGCTGGCCTAGTGTAATCTAACTTCCGCTGCATAGTAATAGCATAATCTTCACTGTTTGTCTTCATAACTCTCACGTTTTGAAGACTTTCATAAAAATCGCCTATTCACCCCCCTCTAGTCGATTATAACGCACTTTCAATTGGTATCAGAGCTAGGTGCTCCCTTGTTCTGTGTGATTCGGTTTAACCACCATGAGTTTTAGCTATGTCCACTGAAGGGATAATCAAAGTCTCCGCTGCATGCCCCGTCTTTGATGGAACAAAATATCCCTACTGGAAGAATAAGATGCGCATGCATCTTGAAGCCATTGACGTCGACCTATGGTATGTCGTCAAGAACGGCGTTCCCAAGGCTGGAGAAGGTGTCACTGCTGCTGATGTCAAGAAGTTCACTCAACTAGACTCTACTGCCAAAAATATCATCTGTGGTCATCTAACAAAAGGACAGTATGGCCGTGTGAGTTCCTTGAAGACATCCAAGCTGGTCTGGGACTGGCTCTCCAAGGTCAATGAAGGCGTCTCAACCCAGAGAGATCAAAGAATCAGTGTTCTTCTCAACCTCTTCAATCGCTTGAAGTGAAATGACAATGAGAATGTCCAGCACACATTTGACTGGCTCACTGACATCACAAATGAGCTTCAAGCCCTCGGCGCCACTGAGATCACCAAACATGAAATCGTCAAGACGCTGCTGAGATCACTTGATAGTTCGTTTGACATCCTGGCCCTGATGATTCAAGAACGTCCTGATTACAAGACACTTGATCCGTCTGACATACTTGAAAGGCTCAATACACATGAGTTTCAGCTTTCTGAGAAAAGGGATATCTACGGTCCAAACTATGGGCGAACTCGTGCCTTGAAGGCAAAAGCTGTTTCCTCATCTGAAGAAGAATCTGACTGCAGTTCTGATGATCCTGAAGACATTGGAAGAGAACTTGCAATGCTAGTGAAGAAGTTCCAAAAATTCACCAAGAAGAAAGACTTCAGAAAATCTTCGCGATCTAGCTCAAGAAATGATGAAGCTTCTGCTCATGACTACAAGAAGAAAACATGTCACAAGTGCAAGAAAACTGGACACTTCATCTCTGAGTGTCCATAGTGGGACAATGAGAACAGAAGGAAGAAGAAGAGCAAGGAATATGATCCTGACAACAACAGAAGAAGAAATACTCAAAGTCTTCTTCCAAGTCTTCATCAAAGTCTTCATCACACAAGAAGAGCTCATCTGGCAAGGCACGTGCGTTTGTTGGAAAGGAGATGGATTCAGAGGAGGAGTCCGCATCTGAGGAGGCAGAGGTGGAGTCTGAGGAGGAGTCTGATTCTGGCATTGCGAGTCTGGCTACAGCATACGTCGCCAAGTCCATCTTCAACACTGAAGACAATGACTGCATCACCGACACCGACGCAAATGAAAGAACGACTCCACTCCTACCTACTGCTTCATGGCACGCGGTGCCAAGGTAAACACACGCACTACTCGCTATGAAACATCTAGTGACGATGACTCTGAATGTGATTCAAAACCTAGCTACAAAACACTTGCTAAAATTGCAACTGAACAACAGAAAGCTATGGAACATATTCAAAAACTGTTAGACAGAAGCGATGATCTGTTGGGTGCTGAAATGACTCGATCTGAATCCTTAATTGAAGACATAAAAAACCTTCACGTTAAGTATCAGGAACTTGAAGATCGTCATGATACTCTCTCAACAACTCATGAAAAGCTTTCCTATGATTATCTTCAAAGGAAGCAAGAACTTGAGAAATTGAGGCGGCTCATGAAGATCTTCAAAAGGAAAACGAGTCACTTCGCTCCCGAACAGATCAGTCCCGCTCAGGAAGGATTTGAACCACCATGTCTTAAATGCATTGAGCGCGATAATGCTAATTCTGTTGCTGAATGTTCCACTGCTACTGCTTGTTCGAATATCTTCAACTGTTGATGTGGTAACTAACCCCTCTGCTGAGGATACCACTGTATTGCTGATGAGAATGCTAGGTTGAAGACATTGCTTGAAACAGGGATGTACAAAAGTCTTCAAGGGCATCAGACATTATGTGATGTCCTCAAAAAGCAGATCCTGAATCGTAACCCTAGGAAAGAGGGTGTTGGATTTGTGAGGAAAATCAATGCAGATGGCTCTTACTGGAAACCTGAGCAGTACCCCAAAACTACATGGGTTGCTGCAAAGGAACTTTCAGCAGATCCATCCAATTTATCTGGCTTCACTTGTGCTAACCCTATTATCATTGATGAATCCTTTGATGCAAACTATAAACTGTTTAAGAATCAGAATGGTGAAGTGTTTGCCAGGTACATTGGTACTAACTGCAGGAATGGACCGCCTATGAAGAAGATCTGGGTTCCGAAAAGTGTCTGGAAAATCTTCCTGTGAATGTCTCATGACACCTCACTTGAAGAAGACAAACCTCAGACCAAAGGCTTCATACGGTCCAAAGGCTTCATACAAACAGAGGACTCACCTGAGTCACACTAACGCAAATGTTTTGCAGGGAAACCATACTCAGGCATATGAATATGAGAGCGGTTCATCGAACCGTCATGTTCATATGACCAAAAATTATTCTGCTTATTCCTATGAGTATTATTGTCCACCTGCTAGACTGTTTGCTAAGGCTTCAAAGCCAAAATTCTCAGATGCTGCACTTAGACTTATTGCTTCTAAGCCACCCTTGAAGATGTGGGTGGTTAAGAAAGCTTAACTCTCTTTTGCAGGGAAAGGTCTCCAGCAGAAAAACAAAATCTTCTGATGCTATTGCTGGGGACCTTAAAAATCTTGTAGGGCGCAAGATAAAATGCCCGAAATGGCATCATTATGTACTTCGTTCCTGAATCGCATGCTACTCTCCCTATTAGTCCTAATTGGATCTAAGTTTTCATAACCCACTGGTTCGTCAAATTTTTATGCTTCACAATACCCTTCGTGAAGCCTATCCCCCTAACTGCACCGTAGGGTACGACACCAGCTACTTCAAAGTCTTCAGAATGGATTATTGATAGTGGGTGTACAAATCACATGATTGGCAGAAGAAGCCTTCTTATGGACTCAACTTTACGTCCATCCGACAAGAGCCACATTACATTTGCTGACACTGGTAAAAGTAAGGTATTGGGTCTAGGTAGAGTTGCAATCTCAAAGGATCAACAACATGGATAAAGTCATGCTTGTTGAATCCCTTGGCTTCAACTTAATGTCTGTCTCATGCTTTGCGATTTGAATATGATTGTAATGTGGCAAATATCGCTGCCTCGGCTAATGGAATCTGACAAATCTCTAGTGGTTTGAAGGGTATCGGAAAGATGATTTGTATGTGTAGATTTCTCAGCAGGCCAACTTGCAGTATGTCTTCTGCAAAAGCTTCAGAATGCTGGCTTTGGCATCGAAGGCTTGGGCATTGCTGGCATGAGGAACCTCCACACCCTTGCAAAGAGAAGCATGTCATAGCATCGAGGTCAAGTTCAGAAAGATCACTTATGCGGTGCCTGTGAAGCAAGGAAGATGACAAGGGCAAAACATCCTTCGAAGACAATCATGACTACTACTCAACTTCGAACTGCTTCATATGGACCTTTTTGGTCCCACTCACTACTCAACTTTTTCCACTACTGCTTGCCTCTATGGCTTCGCCATTGTTGATGATTATTCCAGATATACTTAGGTGCACATAATTCTTTACAAGACTGAAGTGCAGGATGTCTTCAGACGCTTCGCCAATCGAGCTATGAACAAGTATGGCGCCAAGATAAAGCACATCAGAAGTGACAATGGCACTGAATTCAAGAACACTGGCCTCGATACATATCTTGATACTATGGGCATCACACAGGAATTCTCAGCCCCATACACGCCACAGCAGAATGGCGTCGTCGAACGCAAGAACAGAACACTCATCGAGATGGCCAGAACAATGCTAGATGAATACAAGACTCCAAGAAAATTCTGGCCTGAAGCCATTGACACTGCATGCCATACAATCAACCGTGTTTATCTTCACAAGCTTCTGAACAAGACATCTTATGAACTCCTAACTGGCAAGAAGCCAAATGTCAGTTACTTCAGAGTATTTGGCGCAAAATGCTGGATCAAGGACCCACACCACACCTCAAAGTTTGCACCAAAAGCACATGAAGGCTTCATGCTTGGATATGGAAAGGATTCGCACTCCTACAGAGTCTTCAATCTCTTCCACTACAAAGTGGTTGAAACAGTGGATGTGCGGTTTGATGAAACCAATGGATCACAAAGAGAGCAATTGCCAAATGTGCTAGATGAAGTTCCAGCTAATGAATCAATCAAGCTTATGGGAACTGGAGAGATTGTACCTTCTGAAGCTCATCCTGAAGAAGAACTTATCATCTCAGCACCTGATCCACATGAAGACAATGCTCAGCCTGAAGATATACCTTCAAATGACCACATAGATCAGCAAGAGCAAAGTCTTCGCCCTACACACCCTCGTGTTGCAAATGAAGTACAAATTGACAAATACTTGACAGCATCAATGCACCTGGTCCACTCACTCGTTCAAGGGCAACTCAGCTAACAAACTTCTGTGGGCATTTCGCATTCGTCTCAATATCAGAACCCAAGAAAGTTGAAGAAGCCTTCATGGAACCTGAATGGATTCAAGCTATGCAAGAAGAGCTTCAACAGTTTGAGCTGAATAATGTATGGGAACTGGTTAAGCGTCCTGATCCACGGAAGCACAACATAATAGGCACCAAATGGATATACCGCAACAAGCAAGATGAGCATGGTCAAGTTGTCAGAAACAAAGCTCGTCTCGTTGCTCAAGGATATACTCAAGTGGAGGGCATTGACTTCGATGAAACATTTGCTCCTGTGGCTAGGCTTGAAGCCATACGCATACTGCTGGCCTATGCAAATCATCATAACATACTTCTCTATCAGATGGATGTGAAAAGTGCCTTTCTCAATGGCAAGATTGAAGAAGAAGTGTATGTTGCACAACCACCTGGCTTTGAAAATCCAAAACATCCTGATATGGTATACAAGCTCAACAAGGCACTGTATGGCCTCAAACAAGCCCCTAGGGCCTGGTATGATACACTCAAGTACTTTCTGAAAAGCAAAGGCTTCATACCTGGTTCCCTGGATCCCACTCTTTTCACGAAGACATATGATGGTGAACTGTTTGTGTGCCAAATATATGTGGATGACATTATCTTCGGCTGCACCAATCAGAAGTATAGTGAAGAGTTTGGATATATGATGCAAGAGCAATATCAGATGTCCATGATGGGGGAGCTGAAGTTCTTCCTCGGTCTTCAAATACGGCAACAACGCAACGGCATCTTCATATCTCAAGAGAAATATCTTAAAGAGTGCCTGAAGAAGTTCGGTATGCAAGACTGCAAAGGCTTCACAACACCAATGCCAGCCAAGCATCATCTGGGTCCCGACGACAATGGTAAAGAGTTCGATCAAAAGGTATACCGCTCCATGATTGGGTCTTTGCTTTATTTATGTGCATCTAGGCCAGATATCATGCTTAGTGTTTGCATGTGTGCTCGATTTCAAGCGACACCAAAGGAGTCGCATCACTTAGCTGTGAAGCGAATTCTTCGATATTTGGCTCACACCCCAACTCTAGGATTATGGTATCCAAAGGGCTCAGAGTTTGATTTGGTTGGATTTCGGATGCTGATTATGCTGGTGACAAGTTGATCGCAAGTCTACATCAGGCACATGTCACTTTCTGGGACGATCACTTGTATGTTGGTCTTCAAAGAAGCAGAACTGTGTATCTCTCTCCACTGCTGAATCTGAATACATTGCTGCTGGATCTTGCTGCGCTCAGCTTCTGTGGATGAAGCAAACACTCAAGGACTATGGCATTCATCTGAAGCAAGTGCCACTTTACTGCGACAACGAAAGCGCCATCAAGATTGCCAACAACCCAGTTCAACTCGAAGACAAAGCACATTGAAATTCGTCATCACTTTCTCAGAGATCATGTTGTGAAGGAAGACATTGATATCATACACGTCAACACTGAAGAGCAATTGGCAGATATCTTCACCAAGCCCTTGGATGAGAAGAGATTTTGCAAGTTACGGTGTGAGCTAAATATCTTGGAATCCTCAAATGTCCTGTGATCAGGCACACATCCTAACACTTATGCATATTGATGACTTAGATGTGCAACACACGAAGTAGCGTATATCTTCAAACAATGAAGACATACATTCTAAGTGTGAATACATTAATGTGGAATTTGACTTCGGAGCGCCACGATAATTGTGCGCCGTGTCTGGGTCTAATACTTCCTATACGGTGGGTAACGCCACCACCAAACTTTCCATTTTGAAGTGTTTCTCTCATGGCGTTACCTCTCAATGTCTTCACATTTGGTTTGGTTTCATTCTCAATATGTCTTCATGATTATCTTCACTGCGTTGATTATATGGATATATATGTACTGATGTTCTGTCCTCTACAGCATTCACTTATAGCTATATCTTCTTGGTTGAATCTTTTGAACTAAGTGAATTTGATCGGACCCTAACCTCTCTATGCTTTCTATCTCAAACTCTATCTCTCCAAGTCATATGCATTCTGTTGAAACTGTCAAATGTCTTCACTGTGTCCTTGTCAGCTGAAGACATAGTGACAACCATAAAAGTCCGTTTTTAATGCTCATTCCTCCACATAAGATCCGGAGAAGCAGGAACGACCGCCCGACAATTTAGGCGTGCGTGGGACGTGGAACAAATCCCAATCTTCCTCTAACTGGCCACGCATGCCTCAAATGCGAACCGCCAGGGGTACCTGCGTAATAGCGCAGTGCCGCCTCTATCCCTATAAATACACGATTCACTGCAGTCATTATCTCCTTCTTCCACCCTCGCACGAACCCTAGCGCCACCGCTAGCACTCGACGACGCCGGCTACGAAGCGCTTCACTGCCGCAACCTCTCCGACGCCGTTTTCACGCCGACAGCGGACATCGCTCTCTCCGCCGTCGCCGTAGGTGTCTTCCGTCGCCAAGTTAGGGCACGGAGGATCGAACTGCTCGACCTCAACTCTCACTTCGTCTAGCAGTTCCAAGTGTGGTAAATAAAACCTCTTTTTACAGCCTCTTTTGATCCCATAGTTCAGTCACTTTCTGCCATAAGGAGTTTCTCTTCACATCAGTTAGTTATCTCGCTACATCTCATGACATGCCTAGTATATTCACTTGTGCTTCATAAGGTAGTTAGATTCCTCACTTGTACTGATCTGTGGGTTCGTACAAATCTGGAACCAACTTCTTATCTATGAGTGAATGTCTTCGCACAATGAGGTCTATGTCTTCTAAACCGATTTTATCTTCAAAATCTTCTGAGAATGCATATGACCTCTTCCCCTTCCCTCGCACCTTAATGCTGTCACAGGTACATGTCCGTGGGAGAATCCTTTGGTTCTCATAGTCTGCATTCATTTGCAGAGTACTTGCAGCATCACATCAACTCTCCTGAAGCCAGTTCTTGCAAAAGGAAGCCTTTGAAGCCTTTGAACATCTTGAAGCCTTCCAAGTTATTCATGGCTTCAGAAACAGCAGCAAGGAAGGGAGGCAGACAGCGACGTGGAGAAACGTCCAAAGATCTGCCTGATGAATTGGCAGAGATGTACAAAACTGATCCTGAAGAAAGCTATGGTCAGCGCAAGACACGAATCCAATGGATTCGAAGATATTGGGCAGAGCAATGGTTCCACTACCGCTTCGTCACTTAGGAATATGCGGAGAAGTGCGCCATCAAGAGACCGTGGGGAGACGTACTATACAAAAATCTCGTACCCAGGTCCAGAGTCGAAGCCATTGCTCAAGGCTTCTATCCATGCATGGTGAGAGGACCAAAGCCAGCTGAAGCACATCCGTCATCACTTCTCTGGTGCCGCGATGATAATCTCTTCAAGCGCAACTTTCAGTTTGCACAACAGTCAGCGAAGATAAACAAGAAGAAATTTGGGCTTGACTTCAACCCTGGTCCCTCCTCACCAAGGGCAGATGGCACACGCGACGCCGATCCCAATATCATCGGGCCCTATGCCAATCTTGCAGGCCTCATCACTCGCATCCTAGTCCAAGGGACTACTGTGAATGACCCTCCAGCAGATACTGAGTCAGATGACGCCCCTGCTGCTCCGAAGCCAAAGCAGAAGAAGCCAAAAGCTCCAAAAGCTTCAAAGCCAGCCGCTTCTCCCAAAATCTCACGAGCGAAGCCATTGGCAACTGCACCTCCTGAAGCCAGTGTGCAGTCTAAAGACATATCACGAGTCTCCAAGCCCCAAGAAGCCAAGAAGCCTCAGCCGCACACAGGCAAAGAGCTTGCAGCTGCTGCCGTTCTGCGCTGCGAAAACATTGATCTATCAAGCGATGAAGATCTTGGAGATGACGCACTTGAGCAGCTCATCAAGAGCAAGGAGGAGGCTGAAATCTTCAACAATCTGCCTCTGTTTGATGTCGCCGTCATCCACAGCTTCATTGATGAATGGTTTGACACACCAGACATAAGCTTCGATGATCTGCAGCTGCCCATAGGCCTCAGCGTTGCCTTTCAAGGTGCAATTGCTTCAGAACTTGCAATAGCCCAGCGAATTGTAGAACTGAAGCAGAAAATTGATTATGAAAAGGCTCAGTTCAAGAAGCACGTGGCCAAGCTCAGCGTGCAAGAAGTGAAAAACTTCAAGATCATGTTGCACGAGCTGAAACAGAACTTTCTGAAGACGCGTGCTGAAGCTCAAGGCTCGCAAGAGCGCATGAAGACTTTGGCTGATCGCTGCGTGCAGGCCTACAATGAGGCAGAGAAGCGCAAGGCACTTGGGCGTCCCGGCATTGACCCCAGGATGGCCGCGAAGAAGAAAAAGAAGGCTGTTGTGCCTGAACCTGAAGCGCCAAGGTCAGAAACTGCTCCGATTGTCTTCCCCGCTGCAACGACTGGCTCGAAGCCAAAGAGTCGATCAACCGCCTCACAGCTCAAGAAGACACGGACTGCAGAGGCTGAAGCTAAGAAGAGAAAACACTCTGAAGCCTCTCCTTCTGAACCCATCATCAAGAAGCGCAAGACCAAGAAATCTCGGGCTGCTCCCACAGAGCTCTTGACAGTTGAACCCCTCTCCGTCCGCTATCCTGACGCAGATCGTCAGTTGACTGTGCATGAACCCAACGCTGAAGACATTCCAGCAGACGAACCCAACGCTGCTGAAGACATTGGTCTCCAAGACAATGTGCAAGGTGATGCAGCCCTTCCTCAGCTTGAGACAAGCGAACTGATCAGTATTGGTCATCCATTGACGCCAATCACACAAGATGCATCATGGGCAGATCGCCCACAGGAGGAAGATGAGCCCCAACCCACTACAACTCCACCGGCGCCTACATTCCGTAGGCTTCGCAAAGGGCCAAGGGCTCAGGCTGCTGACGACATTCCGGTTGCATCAGCCGAAGAGCATGCAGAGATACCACAAGCTCCAACTCCCCCACACCAACAAGAAGCAGTTCTCCAGGAGAACGTGCCTGAGTCTGCAAATGTTGAGGCTGCCACAAACAACGCCGAAGCAAATGTGGAGCCCAACCCAACAATAGCTTCAGAAGACAATGAAGCTACTGCTCCTGAACATTCTGTGCCTGAGTCTGCTGCCGGACCACAATTCAACTATCATATTGCGTACAGACCCCAGGTCCAGAAGCCGATCCCACGACTGCCAAGGTTCCCAGGTCCTGCATCAGCTCCTGGTTCCTTCAACATCAACGGCTTCAGGGCAGATAACACGTTTTTCGACCGCTCCAAGAACCCTTATTCAAGGGAACGGATTGTATCAGATAGGTTCTGGAGCCATCAACAGCGCAGCTATTATTCATGCATCCTATACAACCAAGGCCGCATCTTTCCTCACAAGCGCCTTGAGGTTGAAGCTGTTGCTGGTCTGCCTGGTCTGGAAGAAGCACTGGATTGCTTCAAGCAAGTGGGTTTGCTGCCATTTATCACTGATGAAGAGCACTGGAACGAAGAGTTTCTGCTCCAGTTCTATGCCACTTTGCATATCAAAGGCTATAACAGAGATCCGAAGACATGGATTCTGGAGTGGATGACAGGCAATATCCATCATGAAGCCAATGCTTTCGACCTAATTGAGCTTACCGGCCTTCCCACTCCTGGCGAATTCTTTGAAGAAGGGTGCCAACTCCATGCTGAAGCAATTGAGAGCATATTTCAGCGTCCTGAGCCAGATATGAGTCAGATGCTCTCAATAATGAAGCCACTGCCTCCTAATGCACCCTATCCAACTAGGTTCTTCGTTGAAGACTTAGAGTACCTGCCCAGAACAATATATCACATCATAAGGCGGACTCTATGGCCTGTAAAGGGACACTCTCGATATGCAACAATTGATGGTGCAATGAAGACTCTCATCTTCTGCATTCTTCATGGCAAATGCTTCAATGCACAGGATCTCTTCATCCGTCACTTTGCAGCGTCTGCCTCAGAACTGTTTGGATTAAAGTTCTATGCTCCTTGGGTTATGAGGCTGATCAAGCTTCACTCTGCAATCTCCTATCAACCCTCAGCCCGCAACCATAGGATATTTTTGCCAGATGTGGACACATCTACTGAAGCAATATATCCAGAGCCTGGCAAGCAACCATTAAGTCTTCAAAATGCAGAACACCAGAGCTTCACTCAAAATATTCAAGGTGTTGAAGCTCTCTCCCGAGTGTATCCAATGGCTGGCACCACACGTGCCCCTGCATCAACTGAAGCCACTGACAGCACAGCTGCCAAGAGACCCAAGAAGCGCGCTCGAGCACTCAATGACCGAGAGCTTCTTGTGACTCTTCACCAAAAGCAAGATAGGCATCACGACTGGCTCAAACGGCAGATGAGAAGCATCATGCAAGACGTCAATCGCATCAGAAATCTGGCAACCAAGAATGCGTTTGTCGCACACGAGACCTGTCGCCGCACTTGGAAAGGCCTCACCATGATGAGCAATGAAGCTGAACTGCAAGAGGATGGCTTCAGAGAGAGATTCCAATTTGACTCCACGCCTCCAAGAAGAGCTGTGATGCGAAGCACACCATCACTTGAAGAGTCAGAATTCTCTTCTTCTGCTGCCACCGTGTCTGCCCGGATTATTGAAGAAGAAGATGACGCGACATCATCTCCACCTGCTTCAACACGCGTCGAATCTGCACCAAGCTCGTCTGCACCGCCACCAAACAACTCCACCGACCCTGCTGCGCCTGGGAACGCGTAGAAACCTCTATGTCTTCAAACCCTTTTGGTCATCACTGACAAAAAGGGGGAAAAGCATATGATGTTTATAGTCTTCAAGCGGGTCACTATGGGCGGGTGCCTTCATACTTTGCTACATTTTTCTTCATGCTTTGCTACATTTGCTTCGTGCTTACAACTCCCGTTTTTGCTACATTTGCTTCATTGAGTTGTAACACTTAGCCTTGATGGTCGTCTGCTACCTGTTTGTTACTCCGTTTTGCGACGATAAATTCCGCACTCATCTCATTCTGCAGACGTCCATTTTCCATTATGCATGTCATTATCTTCATATACTTTCACATGCATAGTGGATTGTCATCACAAGTTGGAGTGGATCTCCACAAGCACTACCTGCCATGTGCATTTGCATTCAAAGGCAAATTACATTATATGCACATCTTCAGGGGGAGCCCTTGCAACTTATGAAGACAATTCTTTACTATTCACAAATAATGTTCCCCGTTGAAAACTTCAACTAGTTTGTCATCAATCACCAAAAAGGGGGAGATTGTAAGTGCATCTAGTGCCACCCCTAGTTGGTTTTGGAGTATTGACGACAAACCTAGTTGAGGGACTAACGTGTTTGTGAGAATTGCAGGAAAACACAGGTAGAAGTCCCTCATTGATTCGGTTTTATTACCAGAGATGACCCCTAAAAATGTACGAAGACATTGAAGACAATGGTGGTTTATGAAGATATTCATATTGAAGACAATGACATGAGAAGACTCCCTATGAAGCTTATGGAACTCGAAGACTTAGATCCTTCGTAGTTTTATTTCATTTATGTTGTGTCATAGGAATCACCGTACTGTTAAGTGGGGTCCAAGAGAACCAGTCAGAATGACTGAAGTGATGCCTAATTCAAATCCTATGTCTTCGAGCGAAGACTTTGAGAGAAAATCTTGTCCAGAGTCAGACAAGTCAGCTTTACTTGCAGCCCAAGTAAAGTTGCCGTGTGAGTTCAAAATTCGACCGTTGGTACACGTGTCAGTTCCTTAGTGACCCAGGGTCATTTCGGACAGATCAGGTCGGGCTTGCCAAGTGGCTATAAATAGTCACCCCCACAACCATAAACGGTGGGCTGCTCAGATTTCAGTGCACGGCTTTTGTCGTTTAAGAGCAACCCACCTCGAAGCCTTTGAAAGAAAAATTCCTAGTGAGGAGAAAAGCCCTAACCACCCAGAGCCAGAGTAAATTGGGCATCACTTAAGTCGTCATGTTTGTGTGATTTGAAGACTTATTACACTTGAGGACTGTGCATCCTCCAGACGGTTAGGCGTCCGCGTTCAGAGCATCCAAGAGAAATTGTGGATTGCCAGGTGAACGAAGTCTGTGAAGGTTTGGGAGTCTACCTTGAAGACTTACCAGAGTGATTGGGCGAGGTCTGTGTGACCTTAGCTCAAGGAGAAAACGGTGAGGACTGGGTGTCTTGGACTAAGTGTCCTTGACTGGGTGTCCGGGACTGTGTGTCCTTCGGTTTAAATACCTAGCCGCTCCAACCAGACGTACAGTTGTCACAGCAACTGGAACTGGTCCAACAAATCATTGTCTTCGACGTGTCACTGGTTTCATCTACACTTCCTTTTTACTTACAGTTATTCATTGTGAAGCCATTGCGTGCTTGCTTTATCTTTTGTCTTCACAACATGAATGTATGATCTGTTTGGCTTCATAACTTCTTCCTACCTGATCCTTATTACACTGAAGCTGTTTGTCATTGCGCTTTCACTCTATTGAATACATGACCATGGCTGGCCTAGTGTAATCTAACTTCCGCTGCATAGTAATAGGCATAATCTTCACTGTTTGTCTTCATAACTCTCACGTTTTGAAGACTTTCATAAAAATCGCCTATTCACCCCCCCTCTAGTCGATATAACGCACTTTCAAGGCTTCACCTCATGAGGTTCGAATGACGTGAGCCATGACGACCAAGGCCAGGCGGGCGCCAGCGGGCGTAGTGTACCGGTTTCCTCTTTGGTTCTAAGGAGGCTAGCGCAGACGCGGAGTCCTGAGGAATCAGCCAAAGGTTTCCATTCCGGTGCAACAAGACCAAGACCTCCAGGACGGCAGGACGGAGGTCATGTCATGACCAGAGGCTTTTGCAGGCGGAGACTACTTTTGTCAGGATAGCAACTACTAGTTGTCTCCTTTCAAATTTGGCCGTTGTGGGAACCCTTCCCGCCTTCATTTTGGGAAGAGGACCAAGGCGACTATAAATAGGGCCTAGCCACCACCTTAGAGGGGGATCCAAATGAGAGATCATCCTCTCCCCTGCCAGCTCAAGAACACACCTCCTGAGGTTGTTCTCCCACTATACTAGTTCATCCTCAGCCCCTCGAGGCCAATCCACCACAAAGCAGGAGTAGGGTTTTACACCGCAAGGTGGCCCGAACCTGGGTGAGGGAGTCCTGGATTAGGGGGTGTTCGGATAGCCGGACTATACCTTCAGCCGGACTCCTGGACTATGAAGATACAAGATTGAAGACTTCGTCCCGTGTCCGAAAGGGACTTTCCTTGGCGTGGAAGGAAAGCTTGGCGATACGGATATGCAGATCTCCTACCATTGTAACCGACTTTGTGTAACCCTAACCCTCTCCGGTGTCTATATAAACCGGAGGGTTTTAGTCCGTAGGACAACATACACATCAACAATCATACCTTAGGCTAGCTTCTAGGGTTTAGCCTCTTCGATCTTGTGGTAGATCTACTCTTGTACTACCCATATCATCAATATTAATCAAGCAGGACGTAGGGTTTTACCTCCATCGAGAGGGCCCGAACCTGGGTAAAACTTCGTGTCCCTTGTCTCCTGTTACCATCCGGCCTAGACGCACAGTTCGGGACCCCCTACCCAAGATCCGCCGGTTTTGACACCGACATTGGTGCTTTCATTGAGAGTTCCTCTGTGTCGTCGCCGTCAGGCTTGATGGATCCCACGATCATCGATAGTGATGCGGTCCAGGGTGGAACTTGTCTCCCCGGACAGATCTCTGTCTTCGGTGGCTTTTCACTGCGGGCCAATTCACTTGGCCATCTGGAGCAGATTGAAAGCTATGCCCCTGGCCGCCAGGTCAGATTTGGAAGTTTAAACTACACGGCTAACATCCGCGGGGACTTGATCTTCGACGGATTCGAGCCACTGCCAAGCGCGCCGCACTGCCACGACGAGCATGATCTAGCTCTGCCACCTAACAGTGCCCTGAAGGCCGCACCCGCATCGGCTTCGACCCTTAATTCGGAGCCAACCGCACCGATCGAGGATGGATGGTTGGACGCCGCCTCGGGGGCTGCGATCTTAACGGCGATTGAGCCGAACACCAGCCCCGCACTCCACGAGACTCATGATTCCATGGAGCCGGACTCCTCTTCGGACTCCGAACCATTCGCGCCTCTGCCGATCGAATCCGATTGGGCACCGATCATGGAGTTTACTGCCGCGGACATCTTTCAGCACTCGCCCTTTGGCGATATTATGAAATCACTAAAGTCTCTCTCTTTATCAGGAGAGCCCTGGCCGGACTACAGTCAGCGAGATTGGGATACGGACGATGAAGAAATTCAAAGCCCACCCACCACCCACTTTGTAGCCACCGTCGACGATTTAACCGACATGCTCGACTTCGACTCCGAAGACATCGACGGTATGGACGCCGATGAAGGAGACGATGAAGAACCAGCGCCTATTGGGCCCTGGAATGCCACCTTGTCATATGACGTATACATGGTGGACGCACCAAAAGATGATGACGAGGAGTGGAAGGACGCACCGAAGGCTTGTTCCCTCGAAAAGCAGTCAA
This sequence comes from Triticum urartu, assembly GCF_003073215.2. NCBI lineage: Eukaryota > Viridiplantae > Streptophyta > Magnoliopsida > Poales > Poaceae > Triticum > Triticum urartu. Next base: position 119,256,891 of record NC_053022.1, read on the forward strand.
AGCGGCGACGCAAGCGCCACCCCAAATCCCGCCTCGACAGAAATAGCGATCACACAGACCCAGCGCTGGAGCAGGGCGAACCGCTGCCGGACAACGGCAATCCGGATAATCAAACCGAACAAACAAATCCTATCAAGGATAATGGTCTGGACGACATAACGCCGGACAGGCACCCGGAGCAGCAGACTGCCCGTAAAAGGCTTGTTGCCACCGCGAGGAGTCTGAAAAAGCAGAAGCAATGGCTCAAGGCCGCGCAAGACACACTCCAAATCAGATGGAGTAAAATACTCAACACAGCAGCAAGGTACGGCGACAATCGCCCCTCCAAGAGCTACCCAAAGCGGAAGCTGCTACCTGAATTCGATGAGGAGGCCTCAGACCCCCCACAACCAAATATCAAAGCAGCCACCTGGTCGGATAGACGACCCCTCTACCAACACAGAGTGGCATACAACGCCGCTCACCATACAACACGCAACCAATGCGAGGGCTCGCACCCAAAGGACGGTGCAACAAGATCCATCTATGGACCACGCAAGCGCGTCCCAGCATACAATGCAACACAACAAACATCCGAACAACGCGATACACCCAGCTACAGGGGTGCCGCACACCCCCTATGTTTCACCGATGAGGTGCTGGACCACGAATTTCCAGAGGGATTCAAGCCTGTAAACATAGAGGCATACGATGGAACAACAGACCCTGGGGTCTGGATTGAGGACTACATCCTTCATATCCATATGGCTCGAGGAGATGATCTCCATGCCATCAAGTACCTACCCCTCAAGCTCAAAGGGCCAGCTCGTCACTGGCTCAAAGGCCTCCTCGAAAGCTCCATTGGAAGTTGGGAAGAGATCGAAGACGCCTTTCGGGCAAATTTTCAAGGGACTTATGTCCGACCTCCAGATGCAGATGATTTGAGTCATATAACTCAACAGGCCGGAGAGTCAGCCCGAAAGCTTTGGAACAGGTTTCTTACTAAAAAGAACCAGATTGTCGACTGTTCGGACGCCGAAGCCTTAGCAGCTTTCAAGCATAGCGTCCGTGACGAATGGCTCGCCATACACCTCGGCCAAAATAAGCCGAGAACGATGGCCGCATTAACAGACCTCATGACCCGCTTTTGCGCGGGTGAGGACAGTGGGCTAGCCAGATGCAGCACCAGCGACCCCAGTACATCTGAAGTTAGAGATGGAAATGGGAAATCATGGCGCAACAGCAATAACAAATGCCGGAACAAAGAAGACAGCATGAAGGGCACGGCAGTAAATGCCGGATTCAAAAGCTCTCGGCTAGGTCAAAAGCCGCCCCCTAAAGGCACCAGGGATGAATTGTCCAGCCTCAACAAAATTCTGGACCAAGTATGTCAGATTCATAGTACCCCTGGTAAACCTGCTAATCATACCCACAGAGAATGTTGGGTCTTCAAGCAGTCCGGCAAGCTCAACTCCGTACACAAGGGGGAGGATACACCAAGTGAAGACGAGGACGAGCCCCCCAAGCAAGACACGGGGGAACAAAAGAAATTTCCACCAGAAGTCAAAACAGTAAACGTGTTACACGTAATCAAGGGAAAAAACAACGCGGCACTCCCAAGAAAATATACCCAAGTGCTTGTCACCATGAAGTCCTGCCACTGGTCATCTCAACCGATCACTTTCGACCATCGCGATTACTCAGCAAGTATCCGACACGCAGGATGGGCTGCCCTGGTATTAGACCCAATAATTGGCGGATATCACTTCACAAGAGTCTTGATGGACGGCTGCAGTAGCCTAAACCTAATATATCAGGATACAATCCGCGGGATGGGGTTAGACCAACACAAATTCGCCATAGCAATACTACCTTTAAAGGAGTAACGCCAGGCCCAGGGGCTCGTTGTACGGGCTCCCTCCTACTACAAGTTATATTCGGCTCCCCCGATAACTTCCGTCGCGAGCATTTAACTTTCCACATCGCTCTGTTTCAAAGTGGCTATCAAGCACTGCTCGGACGCGAAGCTTTCACTCGCTTTAATGCAATACCACACTACGCCTCCCTCACACTCAAGATGCCCAGTCCACGTGGCATCATTACAGTGCACGAAAATATCAAGTGATCTCTGCACGCCGAAGAGAGTGAGGCTGCCTTGGCAGCCGCACACTAAAGGCGCCTGGACCAAAAAGCGTCCAATAGGTCGTCAAGACCTCAGACAGAACTAATCGAGTCCGGTGCCGCTACTTATACCGAATAAACGGTCACACCCCTATTCGTCAATACAAGGGGCTCAACACGCGCAGACAAACGATCATCGTGCTACACCCGTCCAGGATACGGCACAACGGAGACACAGGCGCAGACGTGCAGCAGGGACCCACTCCAAGGATTCTTTTTAGATTAAGACCCTGCGTAAACCTTTTTTACTATCTCTTGTTGATACATATCCACCATTGAGAAGGATGCTGACGTCTTGGCATGTGGCCATGCCAGAACAATGCACGTACCTGGACACAAGGGGCTTCTTACAAAGGCCATTATTTAGGCCCGGTTTATACCACACAGACCGAACACCTTAGGGAGTGTTCGGCGTTGCGAGTTTGGCCCTATATGCATCAGCTCCGAATCATTGTCTTTGGTCAAATGTTGGGTTTGCCCGGCTCCTATGTTTTGGTGCCTTACGTTCCGCTTTACCGGCTAAGGTAGCACCAGGAGAACTACTGCGATTGTGCCCTGGTTCATCCGGACGAGCACCTCAGTAGAGAAAGCCGAAAACTGACTGTCATGATATAGCGTGAGACTGGTCAACCACTCGATGACCTGTGGGAATGTTAGAATTCCTCCGCCTTAACGAAGGGCCGTTTTCCGGCCAGGCATGTACGCACCCCGAGATCGGGAGAGTGCAGAGCCACCAGGGGCTATCTAGTAGCCCCACTGTCAAACTCCTATGGCTAAGTGAAAGTGCTAAAGCATTATAGTCCGGTTGCCTCGCTCGCTCCGCTATCACCTCCTTAATAGGACCAAGATGCTGGGTTAAGTATGAATGCGTGTTTTTGCGAGCACCTCCGCATTATATGCATGAGGGTTGAAGCCGACGGCTGCAATCTTTCAGGTTATACACGTGTATACATAAACGGCCCCCCAGGAGGCATCATATTACTTTCAGGCAAAAGTATAAAAATAGCCTTATAAAAATTTATAAAAGCATTTCGCTTACAATGAGATTACATATCACTCAAGCATAATATTTTTTGATCACTGGGTCTCTATCAAACGAGCACCCTCAAGAACTTCTTCAAAGTAGTGCTCAGCAGCCCTTCGACCTATGGCCGAATCCCGCGCTGCAACAGTGGTAGCATCCATCTCTGCCCAGTATGCTTTAACACGGGCAAAGGCCATCCATGCGCCTTCTATGCACGCCGACCTCTTCATCGCATTAATGCACGGCACCACGTCAAGGAACTGCTGCACCAAGCTGAAATAGCTGTTCGGTTTTGACCTTTCCGGCCACAGCTGGTCCACAACAGACCTCATGGAAAGTCCGGACAACCTATTTAGTTCGGCCCATTCGGCTAATTGGTCAGTCAATGAAAGCGGACGCTCGGGAGAATGGAATTGTCTCCAAAACAGCTGGTCAACTTCACGGTCCGTCTGACCCTGGAAATACTTGGCCGCATCGGCAACGCTCGCCGTCAAATCCATATATACATCCTCCGAACTCCACAACTGATCTAGAGGGGCATACCGTGGATCTCCGAACTTCCTCCGCAACATAAAGGATTTCCCAGCTACAATATCCCCGGCTTCCCGCAGCTCCTCCTTCTTTGCCCTCATAACAGAGCGGAGGTCCTTTTTCGTCGCAGCAGCCTTCTCAAGGTCCGATGCCTTCGCTTGGTTTTCCTTTTCAAGAACCCGGCAACGGTCGGCGGCGGCTTTTAATTCTATAGCCGTCTTGGCCATCTTGTCTCGGATCTCGCCATGTGAGGCCTTCTCGGCTTGCAACTCTTCGGCCGCCTTCACAGCAGCCGCATTACCCAACCTCGCTTGTTCCTTGGCTCGGGCAAGTTCTGCCCGCAAGGCTTCAACAGTGGCAGCTCCATCTGCAGTCACAACATATTAAAGATACTGGCATCATGCTGCTCTTCCTATGTGGCATTTACCAGATAATGACACTTACCATGTGCCTTGTCAAGCCTTTTGTTAACAAGCTCGATGTCGGCGTCTGCCGCATCCAACTGTCGTTCTAAATGGGCAAACTCGCTAGTCCGGCTAGCCACCGGAGCTTCCATCACCTGCACATAGAGGAAGTATGGTTATTACCTAGGAATATGATCCTCTGTTCATCGTCGTTTCCGACGACAACCAGAGTCTCAGGGGCTACTATCTACACAGGGCACACCTAGCATGTGCAGGACTATCATACATTCTTTTACGTACCTCAAAGCATGTCAGTAGACTCATAAAAGCTTCATGCAATCCGCTTTCGGCGGACAATATTCTCTCCATCACCGTATTCATTAGCACACGGTGTTCATATGAGATGGCCGCTCGCCCCACCAACTCCCTCAGAACATCCGATCGCACACTAGACGGTGCCGGACTCTTTTGTCTGCTCTCTTCGGGAGCCGGACACTGGGAGCTTCGGGGGTCAATGGGATTATCTTCTGGCCTCACCGGACTCAGAGAGGCCCTCCGCGACGACACTTCAGGGTCGCCCGCTTCTGGAGCAGAGGAGTCCGGAGGAGGCATTTCGCTCTCCATCATCTCTGGAAGAAGATCCGCCGAAGACGAGCTCATTTGAGAGGGGCTAAGGCCCGAACTGCAAAAATATATGCGGTGGTTATTTTCTCAGAAGAAAAAGATGGCATATCTGTACTACTAAAGTATTTCGGGTCACTTACGACTCGCGGGAGAATTGATCCCCCCGCGGACTTTGTGCGGCAACAGCGCCCCCAAGGTAGGACCCTCTGTGGGAGACTTCTTGTCCCGTTTGGAAGCTTCGGCTTCTGAATCCCTGGGCGCAGTCCTTTTCCTCTTCTGGTCGTCTTCCTTCATGGAGATGCTCGCTCCCTCGGCTAGAATGGGCAGCGTTGGGGGCCCGCGTCCGCCCGCATTATCCTCCACAGTATCTTCCTTCAAGGGCTCCGGGCAAGGTGCGGTCTGGAGCATCTTTTCCAATACCGAATTTTCCAAACCCTCAGGGAGGGGGGCCGAACACCGAATCAACTTCGCCTTTGTTAGCCAGTCCTGGTCAAAAAGCGAACTTTCAAAAATAACTTCGTAACAAAGGAGAGATAGTATGTTCGGCCAGAAGATGCCTTACCTGTTCGGCGGCGCGGTTACTACTCAGGCCCACGTCCTCAGTGATTTCTGGACAGTCCACCTGAGGTCCAAAGAATGACTTGTACATCTCCTCGTGCGTCAGGCCGAGAAAATTTTGAATGGCACGCGGTCCCTCGGGATTGAACTCCCACAGGCGAAGAGGCCGGCGTTTGCAAGGCTAGACTTGACGAACCAGCATAACATGTATTACCGCAACCAAACTGAAATCTCCATTGAAGAGATCTCGAATGCGGCTTTGCAGTATAGGCACGTCCTTGGCTGGACCCCAGCTCAGACCTCTGTTGATCCATGACATCAGCTGTGGTGGAGGGCCCGAGCGGAAAACAGGGGGGCCGCCCACTTGGCACTTCTAGGAGCCGTGATGTAGAACCACTCCTGTTGCCACAATTCAGACACCTCTAGGATGGAACCTTTGGGCCACGGAGCTCCCGTCATCTTGCGTACTGAGGCACCTCCACACGTTGCATGTTTCCCCTCGATCATCTTCGGCTTCACTTCAAAGGTCTTGAGCCATAGGCCAAAGTGAGGGGTAACCCGGAGGAAGGCCTCGCACACGACAATAAATGTCGTGATATGAAGAAAGGAGTCCGGAGCTAGATCATGAAAGTCTAGCCCGTAGTAAAACATCAAACCCCTTATGAAAGGATCCAGAGCAAGGCCTAGACCTCGAAGGAAGTGGGAGACGAACATGACGTTCTCGTTGGGTTCGGGGGTGGGGACGGCCTGCCCTCGGGGAGGCAGCCGATGCAAAATCTCGGCAGTCAGATATCTGGCCTCCCTCAACTTTTTGATGTCTTCTTCCGTGACTGAGGAAGGCACCCATCGGCCTTGAAGGCTAGATCCGGACATGACTGAAGGTTCGGAGCACCTGACCTGAGCTTCGGGCGTTTGAGCTTGAGGTGGGGGAAGGATTCGATTGAACATGGGAGGGAAAAATAAAAAGCCTTGTCCCCTTTATAAAGAGGGTGAATATCAAGCGTCCTCTCCGTGTCCGTTTGGACTTGCCTATAATCTAGGAGTCCTAGAAGCGGTTGGGTTACCCACGCCCGTATTGATGAGAATCCCGGAATAAGGGGACACGATCTCTGCTTTAACAAGACGTGCCAAGGAAACTGCCTCGCATGACGCGCTGAGGTGGGATAATAAAACGACTCGGATAAAGGCTTGGCCGTGGTGTGTCACACTACGGAATACGTCAGCAGATTAGATTTGTGTAAATATTATTCTCTCTATGGAAATATGTGGAAACTTATTTTGCAGAGCCGGACACTATCTTTGTGTTCAAAATCTTCTATGAAGTACTTAGAGGAGGAACCCGCCTTGCAATGCCGAAGACAATCTGCGCACCGGACTCATCGTCATTGAAGCCTGGTTCAGGGGCTACTGAGGGAGTCCTGGATTAGGGGGTGTTCGAATAGCCGGACTATACCTTTAGCCGGACTCCTGGACTATGAAGATACAAGATTGAATACTTCATCCCGTGTCCGGAAGGGACTTTCCTTGGCGTGGAAGGCAAGCTTGGCGATACGGATATGCAGATCTCCTACCATTGTAACCGACTTTGTGTAATCCTAACCCTCTCCGGTGTGTATATAAACCGGAGGGTTTTAGTCCGTAGGACAACATACACATCAACAATCATACCTTAGGCTAGCTTCTAGGGTTTAGCCTCTTCGATCTCGTGGTAGATCTACTCTTGTACTACCCATATCATCAATATTAATCAAGCAGGACATAGGGTTTTACCTCCATCGAGAGGGCCCGAACCTGGGTAAAACTCCGTGTCCCTTGTCTCCTGTTACCATCCGGCCTAGACGCACAGTTCGAGACCCCCTACCCGAGATCCGCCGGTTTTGCCACCGATACTGGGTAAACTGATGTGTCTCATTTCCTTACTATTCATCGAGCTAGGCCTAGAGATTGCCGAGTAGGAAGACTGGGGAGGTTGAGTTCCTCACATGCACCGTAGAGTTTGAACCTCTCAAGGGTCTGCGGAGTCCGAGATCCGACATTTGGCGCGCCAGGTAGGGGTGCGTCGAAGCTTTTCTTCCTCCAGTCAATTCGCCATCGTTTCATCGTCCCCATGGGTGATGCACGTCGAGTTCGTGCTGAGCACCGGGCTGCCCTCATCGCCGCGTCGCCCAGACGGCACCCGCTGGTGACGGTGCTCCTCTTTGTTCCTCGTCACCCGTGGCCAATGCTGCCACCAGCCCCGCGGACCACGAGCAGCAGGCTTCATTGATGCAGCCCGCTGTGCAGCGCGATGGACGCACCGCCAGTCCATCGCTAACCCCGGCGGCCACTTCGTCGTCTCATGCTCGTTGTGGGCCGGCAAACGCGCAGGCCATGCTACTCATGGCATGCGAGCTCCTGCGCTATCGCCCCATCGACGACCTCTACGAGGACAAGCTGGACCGCATCGTCGAGCTCGTCAGCACCGCCGGAGAGTCTCCTGCACCATTTTCTGGGAACGGGGGTCCCCAGACTTGCTTGCCTGCGGCCCGCGGCATGGCTCCCCTAGCGGCCCTGTATGGCCCATCTTCACTAGCAAACACTCAAGACCCTCGCGAGGGGCCGAGCCTCGCGAGGCGGACAACGTAAGACCTCCTCTGGGGCGGCCTCACTAGGCTGGCTCGTGAGGGGCAGAGAGATCAAGGCAAGGGACACCTCGCGAGGTTCCTGTGATGCAAGCCATGACGACTGGAGCCAGGCGGGCGCCAGCGCGCGCGGTGTCCTCGTTTCCTCTTTGGTGCTAAAGAGGCGGGCGCTGGCGAGGAGTCCCGAGGCATCAGGTAAAGGTTTCCATATCGGTGCAACAAGACCAGGACCAGCGGGACGGCGGGACGGAGGTCACCATGGAGCCCAAGACGGCGTCACCACCTGAGCCTTTGGCAGGCAAAGACTACTTTTGTCAGGATAACTTGTACTAGTTGTCTCCCATCGAATTTGGCCATTGTGGGATCCCTTCCCGCTCAATATTTGGGAAGAGGACCAGGGCCTCTATAAATAGGACTAGCCACCACCATAGAGAGGGGATCAGATCCAGATCATCCCCAACCACACAAGTTCACCAAGCACAAGAACACCTCTCCTCAGGAGGCTGTTCTTCCCTTGTAACTGTTCATCCTCAGCCCAAGAGGCAATCCACCACACCACACTGGAGTAGGGTATTACACCACAACGGTGGCCCGAACTAGTATAAATCTTGTGTCTCTCGTTCTTTGGGTTCGACGAGCTAGGCCGTGAGATCATACGGAGTGCGAGCTAGAGGGGGGAGAGATCTTTGTGCGCACCCCAGTGTTCGAACCTCAAGGGTTTTGCCGGAACCCGAAATCCGACATTTGGCATGCCAGGTAGGGGTGCACCGAAGCCTTGCCCCCCCTGACGGCCTCGCCTCTCCGACCGACTCTCATGGATGCCGCCTCTTCTCCGACTGGATCGACGGGCGCCCTCCGCAGCACCGGGGGGCTCCGGGCCTTCACCCCCGCCTTGCGGCGGGTGCAGTGGCCGCACAAGTTCAAACCGGAGATGCCGCCCCATTACGGTGGTGCGGCAAATCTGGCGGCCTTTCTGCTGGCGTACGAGGAGGCCGTCCTGGAGGCCGGGAGCGATGATAAAGTCATGGCCAACTGGCTCCCAATGGCCCTCGCTAGCGTGCCGCGCACCTGGCTCCTCCACCTCCCGGAATCTTCTGTGGCCACCTGGGAGGAGCTGCGTGACCTCTTCATCATGCGCTTCGGGGGACCATCCCCCCATCGTCGGGGCTCTCCTCGGTGGCTCGCAGGCGCCACCCTCGGATCGTCACGTCAAGCCATTCTTTTGCCGGATCGGCGCCGCCTCCACGCGGCAGGGGGCTCCCCGGGTTGGGTGGCGCCCAAGGCCGACCTGACCTTTGACTCAAGGGATCACCCAGTCACCACCGTTGGTTCAGGTGTGCTTCCGATGCTTTGCGCTCCCACCATCTGCAGCGTAGCCATTACCAAGACCCTCATCGACGGCGGCCCTGGCCTCAACATGCTCTCCGTGGAGGCTTTTAGCCTCCTTCACGTACCGCTTGAGCGGCTTCGCCCCCGCAAGCCCTTCTCCGGGGTCGGTGGTGGCTCCTCGAACCCCCTGGAGCAGATCCGCCTCCCCGTGACCTTCGACACACGCGACAACTACTGCACCAAGCTAATCGACTTCGACATCACCCGCATCATCTTGCCGTACAACGCCATCCTTGGGTACCCGGCGCTGGCCCAGTTCATGGCAGCTACCCATCCTGCCTACAACCTCATGAAGATGCCAGGAAGCAAGGGCGTCCTCACCGTGGCTGGAGACACCAAGGAAGTTGTGGCGGCCCTCAAGCTCGCCTTCAGGGCCACAACGGCAGCTTGCCCGGCCGACAAGGCCGTGTCCAGGACCCAGGGGGCTGCGCCAACCAAGAAGAAGCAGTTATTCGCTCAAGGTCAAGCCAAGACGAAGCAAATGTCGATGAGGACGGGGCCTCTGGCGCCACCTTTACCATAGGTGCTGACCTCGCCCCAGATCAAGAAAAGGAGTTGATGGACTTCTTGTGAGCGAACAAGGAAGTATTCGCCTGGGAGCCCAAGCAGCTAGTTGGGGTCCCAAGAGGAGTGATTGAGCATCATCTTAGGGTGTGCCCCAATGTGTGCCCTGTGAAGCAGAAGGCGAGGCGACAATCCACGGAGAAGCAGTCTTTCATCGTTCAGGAAACCCGCAAGCTGGAGGCAGCATGTGTCATTCGCGAAGTCCGGTACCCATAGTGGCTGGCAAACCCAGTCGCCGTGCCGAAGAAAGGAGGGAAGGAGCGCATGTGTGTCGATTTCACCAACCTCAACAAGGCTTGCCCTCAAGACCCATTCCCGCTGCTGCGCATCGACCAGATTGTCGACTCCACCGCGGAGTGTGATCTGCTATGTTTCCTGGTTGTGTTCTTAGGTTACCACCAGATCAAGATGGCGGTGGAAGATGTGGAGAAAACGGCCTTCTTGACCCCATGCGGGGTATACTGCTACACTTGCATGCCATTCAGACTGCGCAACACATGAGCGACCTTCCAGCGACTGATTCACATCGCCTTGGGGTGGCAGCTAGGGAGGAACGTTGAGGCCTACGTCGACGACATTGTGGTGAAGTCTCGAGAGGCGAGAACTTTGATTTAGGACCTGGAGGAGACCTTCGCGAGCCTGCGCCAGGTGGACTTGCAGCTCAACCCGGAAAAGTGTGTGTTTGGTGTCCCTTCCGGCAAGCTGTTGGGCTTCCTCATGTCCCACAGGGGGATCGAGGCCAACCCGAAGAAGGTCAAGGCAATCGAAGACATGAGCCCACTTCAAAACCTTAAGGAGATACAGAAGCTTGCAGGCTGCGTGACTTCGTTGGGGCGCTTCATCTCTAAGTTAGGGGAGCGTGCCTTGCCATTCTTCAAGCTGATGAAGAAGAAGGGTCCATTCGAGTGGACCCCCGAGGCCAACCTGGCATTTCAAGACCTCAAGAGATACTTGACCAGCTCGCCGGTGATGGTGGCGCCTCGTCCTCGCGAGCCCTTGGTACTCTACCTGTCTGCCACACCCCACTCCGCCAGCACGGCGCTGGTGGCCCTCAGAGAGGAGCTCCAAGTCAAGGGCCCGCCAAATGGAGCCGCCAAGCCGGATGAGGCTTCACAACACCAATGCAATGCTCCTGAGACAGCGGCTGCCCTGGCTAATCATCAAGCCCCAGGAGCTGGAGATCCACAGGAAACACCTCAGTCCCCGGGAGAAAAAAACTCCGCCAGCTCTCCTGACCTTGTCGAGCACCCAGTGTACTTCATCAGCACAGGGCTACGAGATGCGAGAGCACGGTACCCCATGCCTCAGAAGCTCTTGCTCGCGCTCTTGGTGGCCTCGCGTAAGCTGCACCACTACTTCTAGGGTCACCCCATCAAGGTCGTCTCAGCTTACCCATTGGAGAGAGTGCTCAGGAGCCCCAATGCTGCGGGAACTGTCGCCGAATGGAACATCGAGCTGCAAGTGTTTGACCTAGAGTTCAGCACAACCAGGGTCATCAAGGGGGTTGCGCTCGCCGACTTTGTGGCAGAATGGACCGATACCCCGGAGCTTGAAGCAGGCGAGAACCGATCCCTCTCGCCAGGGAGTGGAGCGCCAGATGGCTGGGTCATGAACTTCGATGGCACGTTCGCACGCCAGGGCGCGGGGGCTGGAGCTGTGCTCATCTCGCCCACTCGGGACAAGCTTTACTACGAAGTGTAGCTCTGCTTCTAGCAGGGCGAAAAGGTCTCCAACAACATCGCAGAGTACGAGGGTCTCATCGCCGGCCTCAAGGCTGCGGTGGCCCTGGGGGTGAAACGCCTCACCATCAAGGGAGGCTCGCAGCTCCTCGTCAACTTCTCCAACAAGGTGTATGAGCCAAAGGATGAGCACATGGAGGCATACCACGCGGAGGTACGCAAAATGGAGAAGCAGTTCCTGGGCCTGGAGTTGTAGCACGTGCCTCGCGGCACCAACAAGGAGGCCGACGACATCGCCAAAAGATCATCCAAGCGGCTACCCCAAGATCCTGGCGTCTTCGAGGAACTGCTCTTCAAGCCTTCGGCAGCACCTCCGCCTGCGGAGCCGGTGCCACCTCAGGAGGAGCTCCCCCAGCCACCAGCCTCAGGAGCCCCCGCCTACGGCCCGACCTCGGGAGCGCACCTCCTCTTAGCGCTCGAGCCTCAGGAGGGGTGCTGGATCGAGGAATTGAAGGCGTACCTGACGCAAGGCGCGTTGCCGGAGAAGGAGGAAGACGCGGAGCATGTGGCCCGGCAGGCTACGGCGTACTACAGTCAATACAGTGAGCCATACAAGAAGCGGCCAAATGATGTTTCTCTATGATGCATTTCCAGGGGACAGGGGAATGAGTTGCTGGCTGACATACAAGGTGAAGACTGCGGGCACCACTCGCCGTCACGCACCCTAGTCGGCAAGGCTTTCTGCAGCGGGTTCTACTGGCCCACGGCACTCAATGACGCGGCCGAGCTGGTGAAATCCTGTGAGGCCTGTCAATTCCACGCCAAGCAGATCCACTAGCCGGCTCACGACCTCCAGACTATCCCGCTCTCATGGCCATTCACGGTCTGGGGGCTGGATATCCTAAGCCCATTCCCTAGAGCGCCTGGAGGCTACCGCTACCTCTACATCGCCATCGACAAATTCACCGAGTAGGCGGAAGCGGAAGTCGTCCGCACCATACCAGCTGGGTCAGCAGTCAAGTTCATCAAGGGCCTCGTAAGCCGATTTGGGGTCCCTAATCGCATCATCACCGACAATGGCTCACAGTTCACTAGCAATCTCTTCAAAACATATTGTGCTAACCTTGGAATGCAGATCTACTACGCCTCTGTGGGGCACCCCGGGAGCAAAGGCCAAGCCGAATGCGCCAATGCGGAGGTCCTGAGGGGTCTCAAGACCAGGACCTTCAAGAAGAAGCTCGAGGCCTGCGACAGGGGCTGGCACGACGAGCTCCAGTCTGTGCTGTGGTCCATCGGCACCACCCCACCAGGCCCACAGGTGAGACCCCGTTCTTCCCCGTCTACGGAGCAGAAGCGGTTCTCCCATACGAGGTCAGGCATCGCTTCGCGTGGGTCCTAGCGTTTGATGAAACATAGCAGGACGCCATGTGGGGGATGGACCTCGTGCTGGGGGAGGAACGCCGCCATGAAGCCTCGCTTCGAGCTGCGAGGTACCAGCAGGCGCTGCGGCGGCACCACTGCCGCAGCGTCCGCTCCAGGACGCTCGAGGTGGGTGATCTTGTCCTGAGGCGGGTGCTCTCCAGGGAAGGGCTGCACAAGCTCTCACCCATGTGGGAGGGCGTGTTTTGGGTTTCCCACGTCTCCAGGCCTGGCGCCGCGTGCCTGGAGACGCAGGACGGGATCCCCATCCAGAATGCCTGGAACATCCAGCACCTCCGGAGATTCTACCCATGAAGCAAGGCCCGGTGCCTGTGAAGCAAGGCCCAGTGCCTGTGAAGATCTCCGCTTGTGACACTCACACGTAATAATGAGTGGGGTTGTACACGCCCCGGAGTCTCGGGAGTGCCGCCCTCGGGCCTCGGGGGCTCCCTCCCACGTCTTAGTGGCAGCACTTAGCTCTGCGCTGGTGAGAAGACAGGAAGACTAGACTAGGTGTCGGACGCGGCTTTTCATTTGCTTTCCGCAGTTGGCTTGCCCTTCTTTAGTGAGAATTTGCTTTCTGGTGTTCCCTGCTAGCCTGGTTCCGTTGCCTTTTTGCCTCATTTTCTGCCCTCGGTTCCTCGTTTTCTGGCCCGTACTCTCCCTTGCATGCCTCGTGAGGGGGCTGGACAGGTGCCCTCGTGAGCATTTTCCTATTCTTCGTGCCCTCGTGAGTGTTTTCCTGTTCTTCGCAAGGCACCCTCGCTCGAGCACACAAGCTGGCGCACCCCTCTCAATCTGTGCCCCCCGGGTACCGCGATGCGAAGTGCTGGGTTGTGGCCAGGCGGGTGCGTGCCACCAGGATTCGAAAGAGTAAGAATCTCCTAACGAATTTTTACAATTCTCAGACGCCTTCCGGACACAGGAAGCCTCGCCAGGCACTGGGGAATGCGCGCTTCGCGAGGCAAAAACTATTTCAGGCGCACCAAGCTAAGTTATTCCTATGCGCCTACATAAAATGTTGACGCTGCAACAGGACACAAGAACGATAAACATAGCACAACCACTTGGAAATCATAGTTGTTACACACCCCAGCGGGGGCCACATACTTGTCTCTCTCTTAATGCAGGAAGGAAAGGAAAAATGAAACAAAAGAGGCACGTGCTTCCGTGGTAGCTCGCGAGGATGGGCCCATGGCACTCTCCTGAGCTCAGCCGGACCCCTCTCGCGCTTCACCAGAGCTCGGCGACGAGACGACCCGCTGCCGCCTTCGAAGCGGGCGCGGCGGCTGGTCGTAGCTGCCACTGCTGGAGCTGTCACCGGAAGAAGAGTCGTCGTAGTTGGATGAGACATGGTGGGCACCGAGGGCGGGCCCGCCGCCACTCTTGTCGCGGTCGTCACCAAGGCTGAGCACCTCGTCATCGTCTTTGTCCTCGGGGCAGCACCCGACACGGTGACCATCTTCCCCAAATACCCTCACAAAGAGGGTCGCGTCGCTATCGTACTTCAAGTGGAGGGTGCACCGCCTGCCCAGTCCGTGCACAGGGGCGAACGTCTGCCAGCCGTGGGCCAGGGTCGTGTTGCCCGCGGCGGAGACTTCCACCACGACCCACGAAGCCCTGCTGCAGCAACCGTCCGCCTGCAGCCGGAGACCGCCTGGACCAGTGGCTCGCGGCTCGCCGGCAAAGAAGCGCGGGAGCTGGAGCAAAGTGACGACCGGGTTCTCTGACCACACAACGAACTCCAATAGCACTTCCGTCGAGTGGAAGCGTGGCCTGTGTGGCCGCGCGACCATGGCGCGCCTCTCTTCATCGACGGGGCTACCACGACTCGGGTGACCACCATCGCGCGAAGAGGCGCCACCGCGACCACGAGGGGGCGTGATGGGGGTCATGGCGTGCTTCCGGGGACGGTCGCGCCCCCTCTTGGGTGGCAGTGAGCCAGGCTCCTCCTGACGAGCCTTCCCCTTCTCTGCAGCCGACAGCCTCTTCGCAGGCGCCATGGGTGTCGCCGCGGGCAGTGAAGCAAGAAAGAAGAGGGAGCGGGAGAAGCAAAGGAAGAGATGGGTGACAGGGGAACCGTGCCCCTCTTCCCATTTATAGCCAAGAGCAGGCCAACCACCGGCCTGCACGATCTAAGGTAATAATGATCTTTTTCTGCATGTAGAAAGGACTCGTCAAATCGGGCAGTTGTCGAGGCGGCGTGGGGAAGCGGAGACGCCCACGTCCAATCGATTGCCACGCGTCAAGCGATGCCGCAGGCTATTGGGGCCTGCGGCGCTCCGCACTTGCCCTTTGGCTTCGCCTCAAAGCCAACCCCGAGCGCGCCTTGGGCCCAGGGGCTACTATCGGTGTTTTGGGAACGGGGGTCCACAGACTTGCCTGCCTGCGGCCCGCGACGTGGCTCCCCCAGTGGCCCTGTACGGTCCATCTTCACCAGCAAACACTCAAGACCCTCACGAGGGGCCGAGCCTCGCGAGGCAGACAACACAAGACCTCCTCCGGGGTGGCCTCACCAGGCTGGCTCGCGAGGGGCGGAGAGATCAAGGTGAGGGACACCTCGCGAGCTTCCTGTGACGCAAGCCATGACGACTGGAGCCAGGCGGGCACCAGCACGCACAGTGTCCTCGTTTCCCCTTTGGTGCTAAAGAGGTAGGCGCAGGCGAGGAGTCCTGAGGCATCAGGCAAAGGTTTCCATATCGGTGCAACAAGACCAAGACCAGCAGGACGGCAGGACGGAGGTCACCGTGGAGCCCAAGACGGCGTCACCACCAGGGCCTTTGGCAGGTGAAGACTACTTTTGTTAGGGTAACTTGTACTAGTTGTCTCCCTTTGAATTTGGCCGTTGTGGGATCCCTTCCCGGTCAATATTTGGGAAGAGGACCAGGGCCTCTATAAATAGGACTAGCCACCACCATAGAGAGGGGATCAGATCCAGATCATCCCCAACCACACAAGTTCACCAAGCACAAGAACACCTCTCCTCGGGAGGCTGTTCTTCCCCTGTAACTGTTCATCCTCAGCCCAAGAGGCAATCCATCACACCACACTGGAGTAGGGTATTACACCACAACGGTGGCCCGAACCAGTATAAATCTTGTGTCTCTTGTTCTTTGGGTTCGTCGAGCTAGGCCGTGAGATCATACGGAGTGCGAGCTAGACGGGGAGAGATCTTTGTGCGCACCCCAGTGTTCGAACCTCAAGGGTTTTGCCGGAACCCAAAATCCGACAACCATCTCGCTCACTGCCTCACCTGCTGCCCGCCACGGGTTACGTGGCTCACAGAGCACCTCCTCCACCTCCCAGGCAGGACGCCATCATTGAGCCAAGGAGCAAGCCTCCACGGCGTGACTCACCGTGCAAGGTGCCGACGCGCGACGAGGAAAGTTACCAGGTGGTGCAGCGGCCGCAAGGAGAGGTGCATGCGCTCCAAGCACCGCCACGTCAAGACCGCGTGCTGCCTATGGTGATGGCACGCGAGCGCCAGGATCAGGCTCCACCACCAGGGCGGGCTCCCCTGACCATGGTTGGATGCCTCGTGTTCACCCTGGAGCTGTGCAACGTCATATGGCCAGGGAAGTTCAAGCCTGACCTGCCTCCATGCTACGACAGCACCCCTGACCCTACTGAGTTCCTGTAGCTCTACGAGCTGAGGATCGAGGCGGCCAACGGTGATGCGAAGGTTATGGCGAACTGGTTTCCCATGGCACTCAAAGACGGCGCACGCTAGTGGCTCCTGAACCCCCGCGGGATCGATCTCTTCCTAGGACGAGATGCGAGAGTGTTTCGTCGCCAACTTTCAGGGTACTCGCGACCGCCCGCCGGCTGCGGGTGACCTGCGGTGCATCAAGCAGCAGCCAGGAGAAACCTTGCAGAAGTACATCCAGCGCTTCAACAGTGTTCGCCACAAGATCCCAAGGTGTAAGATGAGGCCATCATCTCGGCATTCACTGATGGCGTCCGTGACATCAAGATGGAGGAGGAGCTCGCCATACATGAGGAACTGTGCACGGCCCTGGAGATGTTCAACATGGCAACCAAGTGTGCGAGAGCTGAGGGGGGACGCCTCTCCCTCCTCGAGATCCCGAAGGCCCACCCAGAAGACCAAGGCCAAGGACGTGAAGCACAAGGGGTCGGCCGTACTTGTGGCAGAGCCAGAAATGAAGCGAGGCTGCGACCACCCAGAGTCATCCAAGGGCAGCCGCCCGTTCTGCATCTTCCACGATGTGCACAACCACAACACCAACAACTGTCAAGAGTTCAAGGCCATCCGCGGAGGAGGCCGAAGCGGAGGACACTGGGACGGTCACGACCCCCGCCAGGAATGGCGTGACCAGCCTCATGAGGACCGCTCGCAGGGCCAGCCTCCTGAGGGTGCCTGGAGAGATCAGCCTCGCGAGGACCGTCGATGGGGGACACCTGCCACGGGTTAGGTGGCTCACAGAGCACCTCCTCCACCTCCCAGGCAGGACGCCATCATCGAGCCAAGGAGCGAGGCTCCATGGCGCTACTCGCCGCGCAAGGCGCCGACGTGCGACAAGGAAAGCTACCAGGTGGTGCAGCGGCCGCAAGGAGAGGTGCATGCGCTCCGAGCACCGCCACGTCAAGACCGCGTGCCGCCTACGGTGATGGCGCGCGAGCGCCAGGATCAGGCTCCACCACCAGGGCGGGCTCCCCTGACCACGGCTGGATGCCGTGTGTTCTCCCCGGAGCTGCACAATGTCATATGGCCAGGGAAGTTCAAGCCTGACCTGCCTCCACGCTACGACAGCACCCCTGACCCTACTGAGTTCCTATAGCTCTACGAGCTGAGCATCGAGGCAGCCAACGATGATGTGAAGGTTATGGCGAACTGGTTTCCCATGGCACTCAAAGACGGCGCGCGCTCGTGGCTCCTGCACCTCCCCGCGGGATCGATCTCTTCCTGGGACGAGATGCGAGAGTGTTTCGTCGCCAACTTTCAGGGCACTCGCGACCGCCCGCCGGCTGCGGGTGACCTGCGGTGCATCAAGCAGCAGCCAGGAGAAACCTTGCAGAAGTACATCCAGTGCTTCAACAGTGTTCGCCACAAGATCCCAAGGTGTCAGATGAGGCCATCATCTCGGCATTCACTAATGGCGTCTGTGACGTCAAGATGGAGGAGGAGCTCGCCATACACGAGGACCTGTGCACGGCCCTGGAGATGTTCAACATGGCAACCAAGTGTGCGAGAGCTGAGGGGGGACGCCTCTCCCTCCTCGAGCTCCCCGAGGCCGACCCAGAAGACCAAGGCCAAGGTCGTGAAGCACAAGGGGCCGGCCGTACTCGTGGCAGAGCCAGAAATGGAGCAAGGCTACGACCACCCAGAGTCATCCAAGGGCAGCCGCCCGTTCTGCATCTTCCACGATGTGCACAGCCACAACACCAACAACTGTCAAGAGCTCAAGGCCATCCACAGAGGAGGGTAAAGCGGAGAACACTGGGGCGGTCGCGACCCCTGCCAGGAATGGTGTGACCAGCCTCATGAGGACCGCTGGCAGGGCCAGCCTCATGAGGGTGCCTGGAGAAATCAGCCTCGCGAGGACCGTCCTCAGGGCAACGCCGCCTTCCCCGGTTGCCGCCACCACCAAGAAGGAACGACGACCATCACCAGGACGAGGGCGCTGGGGGCTTCCAGGAGCCTCGTGTCGTCGCTTGCATCCTAGGCGACGCTCAGGCCCCAGCCTCCCATCGCATCTTCAAGCAGTTCGCGCGTGAGGTGAACGTGGCCCTCCCCAGGCTCGAGGAAACACGCCCACTCAGGTGGTCCAAGTACACCATCACCTTCATCTCTTCCGACCAGCTCAAGTGTGTGGCAACTGTCGGTGCCCTTCCAATGCTTTGCTCACCTACCATCAGCAACGTGCTCATCACCAAGACACTCATCGATGGCGGTGCGGGGCTCAATGTCCTTTTTGTCGAGACGTTTGACCACCTCCAAGTGCCCTACGACTAGCTGCAGCCCACCAAGCCTTTTTCAGGGGTGACCGACGGCTCTACCATCCCGATAGGGAAGATCCACCTCGCTGTAACCTTCGGCACCCGTGACAACTACCACACTAAGCTCATCGACTTCGACGTCACCCACATTCGCCTCCCATACAATGCCATCCTCGGGTATCCGGCCCTGGCCAAGTTCATGGCAGTGACCCAACATGCATGGCTACAATGTCCTCAAGATGCCAGGAAGTTGCGGCGTCATCACGGTCGCCTGTGAGGAGAAGGATGCGGTGTGCTCTCTTGAGCGTGCCTACCAGGATGCGGCGGTCAAGGACCCGGACAACGAGGGCATTGTCTACCCTCCTGAGGCTGTCCCAAGAAGAAGCAGCTGCTCCGCCAAGGACCTTAGGAGGGCGGGGCGCCTAGCAATGCTGCCTCAAGCTCTGGGCCCACCGATGGGGCTCCTTCCCCTCTCGCATAGGAAGGCGCGCCCGGCGCCCCTCTTAGGTTGGCTCGGGCGCTGTCCTCTAGAGGGCCTTCGATCTGACTAGCGTCATGAGGGAGGCGTTCGGGCACCATGTGGGGGCATGCTTCAACGCGCGCTTCCATGAGGAAAGCGCAGGGCACCAGGCGTCAGGCGCTCAGGAGTTCATGACCAAGGCAATCGAGGAGCTTCGGGAGGCAAGAGCTATGCGAGACGACCGTTGCCCGCCACCTCGCACAGCTCCCTGCCCCGGCGAGAGCAGCGAGCTGCGTGCCTGTGTCAACATCCCTGGGCTCAACAGGGTCACGTCTCATGAGCTCTTTTGGCCGTCCCGCATTGGCCGGTGCGAGGGCCCACCTCACAGCTATGTCTACATGCCTTTCGGCTTGCTGAACAGGGCTGTCGTGCATCAGTGCCACATGCGGGGCATCCTGGCAGCTCATGAGGCCAGGCACTAGGCTATCCTGACGGAGATGGCGATGGATCCTCATGAGCCCCTCGGGCCTCCAGAGCCTCCCGAGGTTCAGGACCTGGGCGGCTCATGAGGAGCAACTCCTGCAACAGGCGTCTTCGGCTACTCCAACATCTCTTCAGCAACGGTGCCAGGAGTCATCTTTTGGTTTGTCCAGTTGGGGGCGCCCCTCAGGCTGCATTATCCCCAAGCCATGTGGGTCCATCCCTACGGCATGTATCCTTCTTGCATTTGACAGATATGGCTTTACCTTTGATCATGAGTTGCTTTATTATTATCATCTGTCTATCCGGTGCTTCGTTGCCATGAATGTCATACGCCCTTGCAAGCCCACCCACAACCGCCTCATGAATAAGGACTGGCACAGCATCTGTGCTCGGGTCCGTCCCTGCAGCGTCGCTAAACCCAAGTGGCTAAGCTCTGGCTTGCGGGCCCGCTCCCATGCACGTCACCTCCCATGGTCCTTGGTGCCTTGTTCTCGCATGAGCTAAGCATTGGTGGATGAGTAAGGGTGCGCGACCTGGTGTCTCGTCACCACGGGAGACGCGCGCCGGTTGTCTTTCTTCAAGACCTTTGCATGAGAAGAATGGGCACAGCGTCTGTTCTCGGGTTCGTCCCTGCAGTGTCGATAAACCCAATGGCTGAGCTTTGTCTGGCCGGCCGGTCCCATTCACGTCACCTCCTGGGGTCATTGGTGTTTGGCATTCTCATGTGATAACCTTAGGAGATTCACTCAGCGCAAGTTGTCTGACCATCTCGCAGGATTATCACAAGTGTTCCAAGCCAAATTCAGGCGCAACGCGCCTTGAGGTAGGGCTCATGAGTCCCGCGCTGGCTCACAAGTGCCCATACACACCTCCTCTAGCCCTGTCGTGCAAGCCACATGTCAGGGCAGGGTTGTACATGCCCCGGAGTCTCCCCTCAGAGGGAGCTCCCACCCACGTACCAGTGGAAGTTTTATGCCAGCGCTGGCAGTCAACATGATCAAGGAGCAGCTATGCCCTTGCAAGAGCGGAAGTGCCATGCTCCGCGCTGGTGATAAACAACAGAGGGTGGCCTCACGGCTACATTAACCTCAGGCAAGCTGCCAGGCTCGATGCTCAGCCTCACTGTGCCGCTTTCCCCTCAGGAGAGTTATGTGAGGGGGCTGGGCATGGGGGCTATGCTCATGTCACGCCTAGCGTACGCCACCTCACCAGGTCCCTCGGACCTGGTCTTTGCACACCCCTCCTGAGCGAGAGCCCGACGAGGAAAAGTATGGAGGTTTGTTCATACATCAAGTGGGACTCCTGAGCATCGCATCTTAGGAGCCTAGTTGGTCACGTAGCCCCTCACCCCTTGGTCTCATCTTGGCGATCCAGATGATCCAGCGGTAGCTGAGGTATGCGGGGGACCGGGCCCTGCTGATGCAGAACGCTAAGACCTACTCCCACATCTCCTTCCCGAGGGTTGTTTGTACGTCAAGGGGGACTCCTGAGCATCACGACTCAAGAGCCTAACTGGTCACGTATCCCCTCACCCCTTGGTCCTATCCTGGTGATCTGGACGATCCAACGGCGGCTGACGTATGCGCGGGGCCGGGCCCTGCCGACGTAGAACACTAAAGCAAACGGAAAGGAAATTGCAGAACCCTAGCAAACTACTACAAAACATATTGTCTCTTAAAAGTACCAAGCATAAGTTCTTACGCCTCCACGAGGCACGATACATGTTGCATGACTTGAACAGAGAGGGGCGCCATCATCGAGCCTCTTCTTCAACCTTGGACGCTGCCATTGCCTGCTTGGGGAGCCCGGTCATCAATGACGTCACCGTCGTCCTTGTCGCAGCCGTGGTTGCGGGGTCGACCGTGAGGAACTTACGCAGCAGGGCCTCCGCCTGATCCTTCACAGCCTCAGCAGCGGCGACATAGGACTCAGGGTCCACGGGCTCAAGCAAGGCACCAAGGTCGAAGCTGGTTGTCGGATTTCGGGTTCCGGCAGACCCTTGAGGTTCGAACACTAGGGTGCGCGCGGAGATTTCGCCTCCTACCTACCTGCACCCCTCCGCCTCGCTAGGATCTAAACTATGGAAAGAACAACACAAGAGACATAGGGTTTATACTGGTTCGGGCCACCGTTGTGGTGTAATACCCTACTCTAGTGTGTGGTGTGGTGGATTGCCTCTTGGGCTGATGATGATGAACAATAAAAGGAAGAACAGCCTCGCGAGGGTCTGTTCTTGGCTGGGGGGGATGAACTGCTGGGAGGAGTTCAGTCACCCTTCTCTCTCTCTCTCTCTCTCTCGCTGATCCCTTGATCCTTCGATTCATCCATCCCTTCGCCCTGCAGGTGGCCGGTCCTATTTATAGAGGCCCTGGTCCTCTTCCCAAATATCGAGCGGGAAGGGAGCCAACAATGGCGGGCTAATTTGAAGGGGGGCAGCTAGTATCAGCTATCCTGACAAAAGTAGTCTTCGCCTGCACAAAGCTCTGGCGGTGATGCCGTCTTGGGCTCCACGGTGACCTCCATCTTGCAGTCCTCATGGTCTTGGTCTCGTTCCACCGAAATGGCAACCTTTGCCTGATGCCTCGGTACTCCGCGGTTGCGCTTGCCCCCTTTGCACCAAAGAGGAAAGGAGGACACTGCGCGGGCTGGCACCCGCCTGGCGCCCTTGGTCGTCATGGCTTGCGTCACAGGCACCTCGTGAGGCACCTCACCTTGGTCTCTCCGCCTCCTCGCGAGCCAGCCTGACGAGGCCGTGCCTGAGGAAGCTCCGCGTCGTCCGCCCCGCGAGTCTTGGCCCCTCGTGAAGGTCTCGGGTCTGTGTTGGGGAAGACGGGCCGTGCTGGGCCCCCTTTTGAGCCACGCCGCAGGCCGCAGGCAGGCAAGTCTGGGGACCCCCGTTCCCAAAACACCGACAGTAGCCCCCGGGCCCAAGGCGCGCCCAGGCTTGGCCGTGCAGGGAGGCAGAAGGGCAAGAGCGAACCGCCGCGGGCCCTAACAGCCTGCGGCCTTGGGCGCCGCGTGGCGGTTGATTGGACGTGGGCGTCTCCACTTCCCCATGGCGCCTCAGGAACTGCACGGATTGGACAAGTCCCTGCATGCAAAGCGGGTCATAATTACCTGCGATCGTGGGGGCCGTTGGTTGGCCCTCGCCAGCTATAAGTACGGATCGGTGCGCGCCCTTCCAGTTCATCCCCCCTTGCCTCTCCTTCTTCTTCATGGCCCCGTCGAGGAGGTTCTCGGCCGTAGAGAAGGGGAAGGCTCGCCAGGTTGAGCCCGCCTCTCCCCCGCCAAAGCGCGACCGAGGGCGCCCTCGCAAACATCCTGTGGCCACCACGGTAGCTCCCCGCGGCCGTGGAGGCGATTTTCAGCACAGCGACGGGCGGATTGCTGCGGCCGGGGGGCGCGCTCCGGCTGCGCGTCCCCCTAGGCCGCGCTTTCGCGCTGCTGAAGTGCTGCCGGAGTTCGTCGTGTGGTCGGCGGAGCCGACTGGCACCCGGCTTCCACTTCCTCGCTTCCTCCTTGGCGAGCTCCCGGCCGGCGCCCCGGGCGGCCTCTGGCTTCAGGCCGACGGCTGCTGCAGCCGGGCCTCATGGGTCTCACTAGAGGTCTCCGCAGCCGGGAGCCTGTCCCTGGCCCGCGGTTGGCAGACGTTTGCCCGCGCGCGTGGCCTGAGCCGTCGGTGCACCCTACACTTCAAGTTCAACGGCGATGCCACCCTCTACGTGAGGGTGTTTGGGGAAGATGGTCGTCGCGCAGGGTGTTGCCCCGAGGGTGATGACCGCGGCTGGGAACCCAGCTCCGGCGATGATGGAGAGGGCAGCGCTCGCGCGGCTGGCGGCGCTCAGGGTTCCTCAAGCTTCTCTGGTTCTTCTTCAGGCGGTGACTCTTCTAGCGGTGGCCGCGGTCAGCCTCCACGCCGTCGTATCTGCTTGGGAGGTGGTAACGTGTCCGCCCGCCGTCGCGCCCTGGTGAAGCGCGAGAGGGAGTCCGCCTGAGCTCCGGAGGCAACTCGGGGCTTCACCGCGGGCCGGTGTGAGGCGAGCTGCACTACATTTGTTCTTTCTTTTCCTTTTTCCTGCGTAACAAAGACAGTAGTGTGGAGCCCCGCGGGGGCGTGTTTGGGTTATTGTTGTTAATCATCGTTTTGCTTTCGTTATCGTATCTTCCGGCTACGTGCCTGCGCGTGGATAGTTCCCGGCCCCGGCCGTGGGGGGCGACCGACCCAGGCCCTTTGTTTGTGTCGCGGTGCCCGTGGGGCACGGACTGGAGGGGTGCTCCTGTAATGGGCCCAGGTCACGAACCCTTTGAATGACTAGGATAGGAACACTCGCGAGGGCGCTCGGCTGCCCCCCTCGCGAGGCCTTGCACAAGAGAAATCGAGGCAGGAGAGTGAAAAGTCGAACCACAAGCCAAAGACGGCAACAACTTCAATAAAACTTCAAATGAGAAGGAACAAGCCAACTGCGGAAAGCAAATGAAAAGCCGCGTCCGGCACCTAATCTAGTCTTCGACGTCTTCTCACCAGCGCGGAGCTAAGTGCTGCCACTGGGCGTGGGAGGGAGCCCCAGGGCCTGAGGCCGGCGCTCCTGAGACTCCGGGGCGTGTACATCCCCAACTCATTATTACATGAGAGTGTCACGGGCGGCGATCTTCACAGGCGTTGGCCTTCTTCACAGGCTCCGGGCCTTTTCCAAAACGCGATAGCTTCACAGGCATTCGCCTTCTTCATAGACTCTGGGCCTTTTCCAAAACGCGATAGCTTCACAAGCATTCGCCTTCTTCACAGGCTCTGGGCCTTTTCCAAAACGCGATAGCTTCACAGGCATTCGCCTTCTTCACAGGCTCTGGGCCTTTTCCAAAACGCGATAGCTTCACAGGCATTCGCCTTCTTCACAGGCTCTGGGCCTTTTCCAAAACGCGATAGCTTCACAGGCATTCGCCTTCTTCACAGGCTCTGGGCCTTTTCCAAGACGTGATAGCTTCACAGGCATTCGCCTTCTTCACAGGCTCTGGGCCTTTTTAGGGGTAGAACCTCCGGAGGTGCTGGATGTTCCATGCGTTCTAGACTGGCACCCCCTCCTGAGTCTCCAAGCGCGCAGAGCCGGGCCTGGAAACATGAACAACTTTGAACGGGCCCTCCCACATAGGAGAGAGCTTGTGCAGCCCCTCCCTGGAGAGAACCCGCCTGAGCACGAGGTATCCTACCTCGAGAGTTCTGGGGCGGATGTTGCAGCAGTGATATCGCTGCAGTGCTTGTTGGTACCTCGCCACTCGTAGCGCGGCTTCTCGGCGACGTTCCTCCCCCAGCACGAGGTCCATCCCCCGCATGGCGTACTGCTGCGCCTCGTCGAACGCCAGGACCCGCGCGGAGCGACGTCTGACCTCGTGAGGGAGGACCGCTTCGGCTCCGTAGACCAGGAAGAACGGGGTCTCTCCAGTCGGCTTGGTCGCGGTTGTGCGGATGGACCACAACACGGATTCAAGCTCGTCGTACCAACCTCTGCCGCAGGCCTCCAGCTTCTTCTTGAACGTCCTGGTCTTGAGGCCCCTCAGGACCTCCGCGTTGGCTCACTCGGCCTGGCCGTTGCTTCGGGGGTGCACCACCGAAGCGTAGCATATCTGCGTTCCAAGGTTAGCACAGTATGTTTTGAAGAGGTTACTGGTAAACTGCGAACCGTTGTCCGTGATGATGCGATTCGGCACCCCGAACTGGCTCACGATGCCCTTGATGAACTTGACCGCGGAACCCGCGAGAATGGTGCGGACAGCCTCTACTTCAGCCCACTTGGTGAATTGTCCACGGCGACGTAGAGGTAGCGGTAGCCCCCTGGCGCCCGAGGAAACGGGCCCAAGATGTCCAGCCCCCAGACTGCGAATGGCCACGAAAGGGGTATAGTCTGCAAGCCTCCTGCTGGCTGATGGATCTGCTTGGCGTGGAACTGGCAGGCCTCACAAGCTTTCACTAGTTCGACGGCGTCATTGAGCGCGGTGGGCCAATAAAACCCACTGCGGAACGCCTTGCCGACGAGGGTCCGTGATGATGAATGATGTCCACAGTCTCCGCCGTGTATATCTTCCAGCAGTTCCTTCCCTTGCTCCCTGGAGATGCAGCGCAGGGACACATTGTTTGGTCGCCTCTGGTAGAGCTCTCCATCCTTGATGCAGTATGCCATGGCCTGGCGTGCCACTCGCTCCACTTCCTCCTCCTTCTCCGGCAGGGTCCCTTGCGTTAAGTAACTCCGGAGCTCCGCGATCCAACATCCCTCCTGAGGTTCCATCGTCAGGAGCAGGCGTGCTCCTGAGGCCGGGCCACAGGCCGGAGCCCCTGAGGCAGGTGGCTGGGGGAGCTCCTCCCGGGGCTGAGCTGTGTTCGATAATGGCGGCAGGGCTGAGGGCTTGAAGAGCCGCTCCTGAGGTAACCGCCTGGATGCCCGTTTGGCGATGTCGTCAGCCTCCTGATTGGTGCCGCAGGGCACATGCTGCAACTCCAACCCCCAGAACTGCTTCTCCATCCTGCGGACCTCCGCTAGGTAGGCTTCCATGTGCTCATCCTTCGGCTCGTACACCTTGTTGGAGAAATTGACAAGGAGCTGCGAATCGCCCTTGATGGTGAGGCGTTTCACCCCCAGGGCAGCTGCGGCCTTCAAGCCCGCTATTAAACCTTCATACTCCGCTATGTTGTTGGAGACCTTTTCACCTTGCTGGAAACAGAGCTGCACGGCGTAATAGAGCTTGTCCTGAGTGGGCGATATAAGCACCGCCCCAGCCCCAGCGCCATGCCTGGAGAACGCCCCATCGAAGTACATGACCCAGCCTTCTGGCGCCTCGCTTCCCGGGGATAGGGACCGATCCTCATCAGCCTTGAGGCCTGGCACCTCCGTCCATTCTGCCACAAAATCCGCCAACGCTGCTCCCTTGATGACTCTGGTCGTGCTGAATTCGAGCTGAAACGCTTGCAGTTCTATGTTCCACTCAGCGACCCTTCCAGCTGAATTAGGGCTCCTGAGCACTCTCTCCAGGGGGTATGACGAGACGACCTTGATGGGGTGACCCTGAAAATAGTGCCGCAGCTTGCGCGAGGCCACCAGTAGCGCGAGGAGGAGTTTCTGAGGCATGGGGCACCGTGCCCTTGCATCCCGCAACACCGTGCTGACAAAGTACACTAGGTGCTCAACGAGGTGGAGTGCGTCAGTGCTGGTGGTTGCCTTCGGAGACCATGGCGCCTCTTGAGGCAATGAGGCCTCCCGAGACTGGCCATCCAGGAGAGGGGCCTCTTCCGCCTCCGGTGCGCCCCTCTGCGGCGGCTGATCCTCCTCAGCCGCGGTGGCAGTTTCTGTGGGCCTTCCTTGTCCCTGTTCTGCCTTGTCCCGAGCTGTTGTCGCGGTTTTGATTCGGCGCTCCTCTCTGACTGCCACCAAGGCTGCGCTGGCGGAGTAGGGAGTGGCAGCGAGGTAAAGCACCAGGGGCTCTTGAGGGCGCGGAGCCACCATGACCGGTGGGCTGGTCAGGTATCTCTTGAGATCCTGGAACGCCTTGTCGGCCTCTTCAGTCCACTCGAAGGGCCCCTTTTTCTTCATTAGCTGGAAGAAAGGTAGCGCTCATTCCCCCAACTTGGAGATGAAGCGCCCTAGCGTGGTCACGCGCCCCGTGAGCTTCTACATTTCTCTAAGGGTCTTTGGCGGGCTCATGTTTTCCACCGCCTTGACCTTCTCCGGGTTAGCCTCGATGCCTCGGTGGGACACGAGGAAACCCAAGAGCTTGCCCGAGGGGACTCCGAACACACACTTCTCTGGGTTGAGCCGTAGGTTCACTGCATTGAGGCTCGCGAAGGTTTCCTCCAGGTCTTGTATCAAGGTCTTGGCCTCCCGAGACTTTACCACAATGTCATCGACGTAAGCTTCAACGTTCTTCCCGAGCTGCGGGCCCAAGGTGATGTGCATCAGCCGCTGAAAGGTCGCCCCTGCGTTACGCAGCCCGAATGGCATGCATGTGTAGCAGTACACCCCACACGGGGTTATGAAGGCTGTCTTCTCGACGTCTTCTACCGCCATCTTGATCTGGTGATACCCAGAGAAGGCATCCAAGAAGCATAACAGGTCGCATTCCGCAGTGGAATCGACGATCTGGTCGATGCGGGGGAGTGGGAACGGATCTTGCGGGCATGCTTTGTTGAGGTTGGTGAAGTCGACACACATGCGCTCCTTCCCTTCCTTCTTTGGCACAACGACAGGGTTGGCCAACCAATCCAAGTATCGGACCTCGCGAATGACCCCAGCGGCTTCTAATTTGCGGTCTCTTGGACGATGAAGGCCTGCTTTTCTGTGGACTGCCGCCTAGCCTTCTGCTTCACAGGGCGCACGTTGGGGCACATGTTGAGGTGATGCTCGATTACACTCCTAGGAATCCCTGCCAACTGGTCAGGCTCCCAAGCGAATACCTTCTTGTTTGCACGCAGGAACCCGACCAAGGCATCCTCCTGCTCGGCTTTGAGGTCGGCGCCTATGGTGAAAGTGGCATCGGTGGACCCGTCCTCATAGACGGGTATCTACTTGGTTTCTTCCTTGTCTTGGGTGAAAAATTGTTTCTTCTTGGCGGGTGCAGCCCCCTTGGGCTCGAGGGTCTCCAAGTCGGCGGGCTGTGCCGACACCGTCATCTTGAAGGCGAGCTTGAGCACCCGCAGCGCGTCCCCGGTGTCCCCGTGCACGGTGAGGACACCGCTGCTCCCGGGCATCTTCATGAGGTTGTACGCCAGGTGCGTCGCGGCCATGAACTGGGCCAGCGCTGGGTAGCCGAGGATGGCGTTGTAGGGGAGGCCGATGGGGGCGATGTCGAAGTCGACCAGCTCCGTGCGGAAGTTGTCGTAGGAGCCGAAGGTTACTGGGAGCCGGATCTGTCCCAAGGAGCTGGACGACTCGCCCCCAATGCCTGAGAAGGGTCGGCTGGGTTGCAGCCGTTCCAGGGGTATGCAGAGGAGGTTGAAGGCCTCGACAGAGAGCACGCTGAGGCCCGCGCCGCCATCAATGAGGGTTCTGGTGACGGCCACCTGGCAGATGGTGGGGGTGCACAGCATGGGGAGCGCACCCAAGCAGGCCGAGTTGGAGGGGTGGTCCTCCGAGCTGAAGGTCAGGCCGGTCTCGGGCGCCGCCCGGTCCAGGGGAGCCCCCTGCCGCGTGGAAGCGGCGCTGACCCGGCGGATGAACGGCTTCACGTGGTGACTTGTAGGCGGCGCCTGCGAGCCGCCCAAGAGGGACGCGACGACCGGGGGTGTTGGTGTAGCGCGATGGGCGGGGAAGAGGTTGCGGGGCTCTTCCCGAGAGGCCACGGAGGCTATCGGTGGGTGGAGAAGCCATGTGCGCGGGGCGCCGATGAGGGCCATGGGGAGCCAGTTGGCCATGACCCTATCGTCACCTCCGGCTTCAAGGAGGGCCTCCTTGCTCGCCAACAAGAAGGCCAGCAGATCTGTCGCGCTGCCGTAGCGCG
The DNA here is from genome assembly GCF_003073215.2 of Triticum urartu. Classification (NCBI taxonomy): domain Eukaryota; kingdom Viridiplantae; phylum Streptophyta; class Magnoliopsida; order Poales; family Poaceae; genus Triticum; species Triticum urartu. Next base: position 119,286,245 of record NC_053022.1, read on the forward strand.
GCGGCGTCGTTGGCTTGAGCTTGTCCGGCCACCGTACCCGTTGCAGGGCTGGGGCCAGGGCTCGGAGCCCCCTGGCCCCCGTGCTGGCGCCGGCGGCCGGAGCGGGCGACGCGCTACCCATCGCGAGGCAGGCCGTGGCGGTGGCGGAAGGGAAAACTCCGGTGCACCCCTACCTGGCGCGCCAAATGTCGGATTTCGGGTTCCGGCAGACCCTTGAGGTTCGAACACTAGGGTGCGCATGGAGATTTCGCCTCCTACCTACCTGCACCCCTCCGCCTCGCTAGGATCTAAACTATGGAAAGAACAACACAAGAGACATAGGGTTTATACTGGTTCGGGCCACCGTTGTGGTGTAATACCCTACTCTAGTGTGTGGTGTGGTGGATTGCCTCTTGGGCTGATGATGATGAACAATACAAGGAAGAACAGCCTCGCGAGGGTCTGTTCTTGGCTGGGGGGATGAACTGCTGGGAGGAGTTCAGTCACCCTTCTCTCTCTCTCTCTCGCTGATCCCTTGATCCTTCGATTCATCCATCCCTTCGCCCTGCGGGTGGCCGGTCCTATTTATAGAGGCCCTGGTCCTCTTCCCAAATATCGAGCGGGAAGGGAGCCAACAATGGCGGGCTAATTTGAAGGGGGACAGCTAGTATCAGCTATCCTCACAAAAGTAGTCTTCGCCTGCACAAAGCTCTGGTGGTGACGCCGTCTTGGGCTCCACGGTGACCTCCATCTTGCAGTCCTCATGGTCTTGGTCTCGTTGCACCGAAATGGCAACCTTTGCCTGATGCCTCGGTACTCCGCGGCTGCGCTTGCCCCCTTTGCACCAAAGAGGAAAGGAGGACACTGCGCGGGCTGGCACCCGCCTGGCGCCCTTGGTCGTCATGGCTTGCGTCACGGGCACCTCGTGAGGCACCCCGCCTTGGTCTCACCGCCTCCTCGCGAGCCAGCCTGACGAGGCCGTGCCTGAGGAAGATCCACGTCGTCCGCCCCGCGAGGCTTGGCCCCTCGCGAAGGTCTCGGGTCTGTGTTGGGGAAGACGGGCCATGCTGGGCCCCCTTTTGAGCCACGCCGCAGGCCGCAGGCAGGCAAGTCTGGGGACCCCCGTTCCCAGAACGCCGACACCGGTGTCCCAGAGATAGTGGTGGCTGAAGATGCGCATCACGACTGAGGTGGAAAGCGCACGGGCCTCCCCCTCCACCATGGGGCCCACTCCGATGACGATGCCCTCAAGCGCCGCGATGAGCTTGAGGAGCAGCTCGGCGGGGCCTTCCTCCGGTGTCACCAACAGGTCCTTGTACCCGCTCCCATAGAGATCCTGCAGTGCCTTGCGGGACCTCAACTCAAGGGAGTCGAAGGCGACGCCCCCCACAGCGGTCGTATTCTCAGCAGCGGCGAGGAGCTTCTCCCTAGTCTCCAGCTGAGATCCGTCCTCAGAGGCAAGCTTGGCATGGGACGCCTAAGCCGTGTCCACCTCCTCCTTCAGATTATCCAAGAGACCGCGCTCCATGGCTTGTTCCTGGGCTACCTGCTCCAGCTCGGCATCACAGTCGGCGACCGCAGCCTCCCGGGCCTTCAGGTCCTCCTCCTGCACCTCGAGCTGGCAGGCCTGGGAGACCTACTTATCGCAGATGGTCCTCATCTCGTCCTCCGCCGCACGGCAGCACTCTTCGGCAGCCTTGGCGGCCTTCAACGCCACATCATGGGCGGTTGCGGCTAGGCCAGCCACCTTCCGGCCCTCCTCTGAGGCCGCCATGGCCTGGGCCCAGGCCACCCCGAGACCAGCTCCAAGAGCCCTGGCTCCCTGCGCCGGTCAGGGCCCTGAAGATCGTCCCGGAGCCAGTCCAGTGTGGAGAAGGCCTCCTCTAGGGCACCGGGCGCAGCTGAAGAACCATGGCCCGTCGGCGTGATGGTTGGGGGAGGAGACGGCGCCAGCGTCAAGACTGGCGAAGCAGCAGCAGCGGAGAGGGTCGGGGGCTCCGGAGCCCTTGGGTCCTCATCAGGCGAACTGAGGGCGAGTGCCTTCGGAGTCGGCTTGGCCGTAGGGACTGTCTTCTCCTGAGGCTGGGCCCCGGAGCCTCGGGGGGGGGGGGGTAACCCTGCTGCAGGCGCACGAGAGGTAGCCTTGCCCTTCTACGCTGGAGTCGTTGTGACCACGGCAGGTCACTTGGCCTCGGCGGCTCCGGCGTCCTCTTTCTTCCTCTTCGCCACCGACGTCAGCCTGGCATCAAGATGGGGACATTGAGTACTGCGTCGAGATCAAAGAGCAAGGGCAAGGAGATACACTTACTGATCCTCGGCGACGTAATCCGCCTTCCTGCCCAAGAGCGCAAGCTTCCCGGGCATAGGTGTCGTCGCGCTCTCAGGGGCGGACGAACATGCGGCCGGCCCTGCGATGGTGGCGGCCGGCGACGAGGTGGAGCTCCTGCCCTGGGGAATCAGCGCCGACCTATCTTCCTTCGGGATCCCTGCCTCAACCTCTTCTGGGGGGTGCCCCCGGACCTTCTGGTGACTCCGGTGGAGAGCGGCGACTCCCTGAGTGTGTGCTCGCCAGTGTTGTCGTCATCAGAGAAGGCCCGGAGGAGCTCGCTCTGCCGGAGGAGAGGTCTCTTCCACCTCCTCCAAGGTCGCCTCTGAGTCCAGCTTCTCCTCCTCCTCGGACTCACTGGAGGACACTAGCACTGGGGAACCCAGGGGTTGGGAAGGCTTCAACGGCACGAGCCCTTGCTCATTGAAGACAGGCGTGGCGGCGGCCACCTTTTCCCGTCCTCGCGACAGTACAACGAGAGATGGGCTTCTAGGGGCTCGCCCTGGTCCTTCCCGAGCAAGGTACGCATAACCTTGCTCAGCTCCTCGTCAGACAAGGCGTCTGAATGCAACCGGAGGTCGTCTTCCGCACCCTTGAAGCTCCACAAGGGGCGCAAGTGTGCCTGGACCGGAGCCAGGCACTGCGTCAGGAACTCCTTGACGCTCATGGCCCCGTCAGCTGCTCCCTGTCAAGGTCAGTCGTCATCTGCTCCAGCAACTACTTCTCCCGAGGGTCAATGAGCTTCTCGCGAGTCCATCAGCCCAGCTTCGCCGGGAAGGCGGTCGGCAGCTCCAGGCGAGCGTGGGAGTGCTTGCCGTCCATGAAGATCTACCGTGTCGGAAGTCCTCCAGCTTCTTCCCAGCCCTCGAGATCGCGTTGCTACCATGAGCCGCGATGAAGCTAGCGCACTCAAAGCACTGGTCGTTGCTTATCCGAAGGTAGAAGAAGTCATGAAACAACGCAACGGAGGGCCTCACCCCCATGAACGCCTCGCAGTAGAAGGCGAAGATCGATAGGAGGAGGATGGAGTCAGGATGAAGATGGAGGGCGTGGAGCCCATACTAGCGGAGGATAGCGTAGAAGAAACTGGAGAAAGGGGGAACTAGCCCAACGAAGACGTTGTGCGGGAAGAAGGGATAAAAGGTGTCACCCAAGGCTTCTAGCTTGGCAGAGCCGACCCGGAGCGCCGTCTCTCCCCCTCATTGCCATCGCCTGCCGTCAGCGGGAGCACGAAGGTGAGGTGCTTCTCTTCAGCGATGGTGGATGTGCTCAGGGCCGGCTCGAACCAAGAAGCCGGGCGCATAGCCGGAGCTGAAGACTTTGCCTTGTTCGTGGCCATCAGCGGTGAGTTCATCGGAAGGATTCATTAGATCTGGAGGCACTTGGAGCAGAGGAAGAAAGTGATCTGAAGCAAGATGAAGGAAAGGCAATAAAGGCTCAGCGGCAGGCGCCAGCCTTTTTGACAGCCGGGAACGGTTGCCGAGGCCGCGTGGGGAGCGGAGACGCCCACGTCTCATCAATCGGCACGCGTCAATCAAGGCCGTAGGCGGTTAGGGCCCGCGGCGCTCCGCACTTGCCCCTTGGCTTCGCCTCGAAGCCAAGTCCGAGCGCGCCTTGGGCCCGGGGGCTATTGTCGGCGTTCTGGGAACGGGGTTACCTAGACTTGCCTGCCTACGACCCACGGCGTGGCTCCATCAACGGCCTGGTATGGCCCACCTTCAGCATTGACAACTCAAGACCCTCGTGAGGGGCCAAGCCTCGCGAGGCGGACGACACCAAGACCTCGAGAAGGAGCGGCCTCCTCAGGCTGGCTCCAGAGGAGCGGAGATTTCTATGCAGGCTTCACCTCATGAGGTTGGATGACGTGAGCCATGACGACCAAGGCCAGGCGGGTGCCAGCGGGCGCAACGTATCAGTTTCCTCTTTGGTGCTAAGGAGGCAAGCACAGACGCGGAGTCCCAAGGAATCAACCAAAGGATTCCATTCTAGTGCAACAAGACCAAGACCGCCAGGACGGAGGTCATCACCGAGCCCACCGCGGCGTCACGACTAGAGGCTTTTGTAGACGGAGACTAATTTTGTCAGGATAGCATGTACTAGTTGCGTCCCTTCAAATTTGGCCATTGTGGGAGCCCTTCCCGCCTTCATCTTGGGAAGAGGACCAAGGCGACTATAAATAGGGCCTAGCCACCACCTTAGAGGGGGATCCAAACGAGAGATCATCCTCTCCCCCGCCAGCTCAAGAACACACCTCCTGAGGTTGTTCTCCCAATGTACTAGTTCATCCTCAGCCCCTCGAGGCCAATCCACCACAAAGCAGGAGTAGAGTTTTACACTACAAGGTGGCCCGAACCTGGGTAAACTGTTGTGTCTCGTTTCCTTCCTGTTCATCGATCTAGGCCTAGAGATTGGCGAGTAGGTAGACTGGGGAGGTTGAGTTCTTCGCACGCACCCCAGAGTTCGAACCTCTCAAGGGTCTGCGGAGCCGAAGATCCGACAAAGTTCGACTACATCAACCGCGTTGTTAAACGCTTCCGCTTACGGTCTATGAGGGTACATAGACACACTCTCCCCCTCGTTGCTATGCATCTCCATGGATAGATCATTGCGTGTGCGTAGAATTTTTTTTGTTTCCATGCATCGTTTCCCACCAGTGGTATTAGAGCCAGGTCTATGTGTAGATGATATGCACGAGTAGAACACAAAGAGTTGTGGGCGGTGATAGTCATGTTGCTTACCACCAACGTCTTATTTTGATTCGGCGGTATTGTGGGATGAAGCGGCCCGGACCAACCTTACATGTCCACGCACATGAGAACGGTTTCACCGACAGACATGCAACTAGTTTTGCATAAAGGTGGTTGGCGGGTGTCTGATTCTCCTACTTTAGTTGAATCGAATTTGACTGCGGCCAGTCCTTGAAGAAGGTTAAAACAACAAACTCGATGAATCACAGTTGTGGTTTTATGTGTAGGTAAGAACGGTTCTTGCTAGAAGCCCATAGCAGCCACGTAAAACTTGCAACAACAAAGTAGAGGACGTCTAACTTGTTTTTGCAGGGCATGTTGTGATATGATATGGTCAAGATATGATGTGATATGTGTTGATGTATTATATGATCATGTTTTGTAATATTGACACCCGGCAGGAGCTTTAGGGTTGTCTCTTTATTGTATGAAGCACAAGTGCCATGTAATTGCTTTAGTTTATCACTATGCGTTAGTGATAGTTGTAGAAGCAATAGTTGGCGTGGCGACCTCGACGCAATGATGCTACGATGGAGATCAAGGTGTCAAGCCGGTGATGATGGAGATCATGACATTGCTTTGGAGATGGAGATCAAAAGCACAAGATGATAATGGCCATATCATGTGACATATTTTGATTGCATGTGATGTTTATCTTTTATGCATCTTATTTTGCTTAGAACGATGGTAGCATCATAAGATGATCCCTTCACTTAATTTCAAGATAAAAGTGTTCTCCCTGAGTATGCACCATTGCTACAGTTCGTCGTTTCGAGACACCACGTGATGATCGGGTGTGATAGACTCTACATTCACATACAATGGGTGTAAGACAGTTTTACACATGCAGAATACTTGGGTTAAACTTGACGAGCCTAGCATGTACAGACATGGTCTCGGAACATTGGAGATCGAAAGGTTGAACATGAGCCATATACTGTAGTAGATATGATCAACATAGAGATGTTCACCATTGATGACTACCCCATCTCACGTGATGATCGGACATGGGTTAGTCGATTTGGATCATGTATCACTTAAATAACTTCAGGGATGTTGATTTAAGTGGGAGTTCATTAGTAATTTGATTAATTGAACTTAAATTTATCATGAACTTAGTCTTAATAGTTTTTGCATATCTATGTTGTAGATCAAATGCTCGCAATATAGCTCCCCTATTTTTGATATGTTAGAGAAAAATAAGTTGAAAGATGATAGTAGCAATGATGCGGACTGGGTTCGTGATCCGAGGATTATCCTCATTGTTGCACATAAGAATTATGTCCTTGATGCACCGCTAGGTGAAAAACCTATTGCAGGAATAGATGCAGACGTTATGAACGTTTGGCAAGCTCGATATGATGACTACTTAGTAGTTTAGTGCGCCATGCTTTATGGCTTAGAACTGGGACTTCAAAAACGTTTTGAAAGCCACAGAGCATATGAGATGTTCCAAGAGCTGAAATTGGTATTTTAGACTCATGCCCGTGTCGAGAGGTGTGAGACCTCTGACAAGTACTTTGCCTACAAGATGGAGGAGAATAGCTCAACTAGTGAGCATGTGCTTAGAATGTCTGGGTACTACAATCGCTTGAATCAAGTGGGAGTTAATCTTCCAGATAAGATAGTGATTTACAAAGTTCTCTAGTCACTATCACCAAGCTACTAGAACTTCGTGATGAACTATAATATGCAAGGGATGACAAAAATTATTCCCGAGCTCTTCGTGATGCTGAAATCGGCGATGGTAGAGATCAAGAAAGAGCATCAAGTGTTGATGGTTAACAACTCCACTAGTTTCAAGAAAAAGAGGCCAAGGGAAAGAGATGGAACTTCAAGAAGAATGGCAAGCAAGTTGCTGATCCCATGAAGAAGCCCAAATCTGGACCCAAGCCTGAAACTGAGTGCCTCTACTGCAAAGGAAATGGTCACTGGAAACGGAACTGCCCCGAATACTTGGCGGGTAAGAAGGATGGCAAAGTGAACAAAGTTATATTTGATATACATGTTATTGATGTGTACCTTACTAGTATTAATAGTAGCCCCTGCGTATTTGATACCGCTTCAGTTGCTAAGATTAGTAGCTCGAAACAGAAGTTGTAGAATAAACAGAGACTAGTTAAGGGCGAGGTGACGATGTGTGTTCGAAGTGATTCCAAGGTTGATACGATCACCATCGCACACTCCCTCTACCACCGGGGTTAGTGTTGAACCTAAATAAATGTATTTGGTGTTTGCATTGAGCATGAATGTGATTTGATCATGTTTATTACAATACAGTTATTCATTTAAGTCAAACTATTTACATGAATAAAACCTTCTATGGTCATACACCCAATGTGAATGGTTTATTGAATCTCAATCATAGTGATACACATATTCATAATATTGATGCCAAAATATGCAAAGTTAATAATGATAGTGCAACTTAATTGTGGCACTGCCGTTTAGGTCATATTGGTGTAAAGCGCATGAAGAAACTCCATGCAGATGGGATTTTGGAATCACTTGACTATAAATCATTTGATACTTGCGAACCATGCCTCATGGGGAAGATGAGTAAAACTTCGTTCTCCGGAACAATAGAGTGAGCTAATGAATTATTGGAAATAATACATACCGATGTATGCAGTCCGATGAGTGTTGAAGCACGCGGCGGGTATTGTTATTTTCCAACCTTCACAGATGATTTGAGTAGGTATCGGTATATCTACTTGATGAAACACAAGTCTGAAACATTTGAAAAGTTCAAAGAATTCCAGGGTGAAGTGGAGAATCATCGTAACAAGAAAATAAAGTTTCTATGATCTGATCGTGGAGGTAAATATTTGAGTTACGATTTTGGCCTTCATTTAAAACAATGTGGAATAGTTTCACAACTCACGCCACCTGGAACACCACAGCGTAATGGTGTGTCCGTTGAGATGACACCATATGAACTATGGCTTTGCAAGAAACCTAAGATGTCGTTTCTTAAAGTTTGGGGTTGTGACACTTATGTCAAAAGGCTTCAGCCTGATAAGCTCGATCCCAAATCGGAGAAGTGCGTCTTCATAGGATACCCAAGGAAACTATTGGGTACACCTTCAACCACAGATCTGAAGGCAAGATCTTTGCTGCCAAGAATGGAACATTTCTAGAGAAGGAGTTTCTCTCGAAAGAAGTGAGTGGGAGGAAAGTAGAACTTGATGAGGTAATTGTACCTTCTCTCAATTTGGAAAGTAGTGCGTCGGAGAGAATCTGTTCCCGTGATGACTAACCAACTAGAGAGGGAGCTAATGATGATGATCATGAAACTTCAAATCAAGTTACTACTGGACCACATAGGTCAAACAGAGCACATTCCACACCAGAGTGGTAAAGTAATCCTGTCTTGGAAGTCATGTTATTAGACCATGGCGAACCTACGAACTATGAAGAAGCTATGATGAGCCCAGATTCCGATAAATGGCTTGAGGCCATGAAATCTGAGATAGGATCCATGTATGAGAACAAAGTGTCGATTTTGGTGAACTTGCCCGATGATCGGCAAGCCATTGAGAATAAATGGATCTTCAAGAAGAAGACAGACAATGATGGTAATGTCACCATCTACAAAGCTTGACTTGTCACAAAAGTGTTTTTCGACAAGTTCAAGGGGTTGACTACAATGAGACTTTCTCACCCGTAGCGATGCTTAAGTCAGTCTGAATCGTGTTAGCAAATGCCGCATTTTATAATTATGAAATTTTGAAAATGGACGTCAAAACTGCATTCCTTAAAGGATTTCTTAAAGAAGAGTTGTATACGATGCAACCAGAAGGTTTTGTCGATCCTAAAGGTGCTAACAAAGTGTGGAAAATCCAACGATCCATCTATGGACTGGTGCAAGCATCTTGGAGTTGGAATATACGCTTTGATGAGGTGATCAAAGCATATGGTTTTATACAGACTTATGATGAAGCATGTATTTACAAGAAAGTGAGTGGGAGCTCTGTAGCATTTTTGATATTATATGTGGATGACATATTGTTAATTCGAAATGATATAGAATTTCTGGATAGCATAAAAGGATACTTGAATAAGAATTTTTCAGTGAAAGACCTCGGTGAAGTTGCTTATATATTGGGCATCAAGATTTATAGGGATAGATCGAGACGCTTAATAGGACTTTCACAAAGCACATACATTGACAAAAGTTTTGAAGAAGTTCAAAATGGATCAGTCAAAGGAGTTCTAGCCTGTATTGTGAGGTGTGAAGTTGAGTAAGACTCAACACCTGACCACGACAGAAGATAGAGAGAGAATCAAAGTCATTTCCCTATGCCTCAACCATAGGTTCTATAAAGTATGCCATACTATGTACCAGACCTATTGTGTACCCTGCCATGAGTCTGGCAAGGGGGTACAATAGCGATCTAGGAGTAGATCACTGGACAACGGTCAAAATTATCCTTAGTTACCTAAGAGGACTAAGGAGATATTTCTCGATTATGGAGGTAATAAAGAGTTTGTCGTAAAGTGTTACATTGATGCAAGCTTTGACATCGATTCGGAAGACTCTGAGTCTCAATCTGGATACATATTTAAAGTGGGAGCAATTAGCTAGAGTAGCTCCATACAGAGCTTTGTAGACATAGAAATTTGCAAAAAATACATATGAATCTGAATGTGACAGACCCATTGACTAAACTTCTCTCACAAGCAAAATATGATCACTTCTTAATACTCTTTGGGTGTTGGTCACATGGCGATGTGAACTATGGGTGTTAAATCACATGATGATGTGAACTAGATTATTGACTCTAGTGCAAGTGGGAGACTGAATGAAATATGCCCTAGAGGCAATAATAAAGTTTTTATTTTATTTTATATTTCCTTACTCATGATAAAGGTTTATTATTCATGCTAGAATTGCATTGATCGGGAACTTAATACATGTGTGAATACATAAACAAATACCGTGTCCCTAGTAAGCCTCTACTAGACTAGCTCATTGATCAAAGATGGTTAAGGTTTCCTAACCATAGACATGTGTTGTAATTTGATAATGGGATCACATCATTAAGAGAATGATGAGATGGACAAGACCCATCCGTTAGCTTAGCATAATGATCATTCAGTTTATTGCTATTGCTTTCTTCATGTCAAATACATATTCCTTCGACTATGAGATTATGCAACTCCCAGATACCGGAGGAATACCTTGTGTGCTATGAAATGTCACAACGTAACTGGGTGATCATAAAGATGCTCTACAGGTATCTCTGAAGGTGTTTGTTGAGTTGGCATAGATCGAGATTGGGATTTGTCACTCCGAGTGTCAGAGCGGTATCTCTGGGCCCTCTCGGTAATACACATCATAAGCTTTCGAGCAAATGACTAAGGAGTTAGTCACAAGTTGATGTATTACGGAACGAGTAAAGAGACTTGCCAGTAATGAGATTGAACTAGGTATGAAGATACCGACGATCGGATCTCAAGCAAGTAACATACCGATGGACAAAGGGAATTACGTATGTTGTCATAATGGTTCGACCGATAAAGATCTTTGTAGAATATCTAGGAGCCAATAGGGGCATCCAGGTTCCGCTATTGGTTATGGTGTATCGGTCATGTCTACATAGTTCTCGAACCTGTAGGGTCCGCACGCTTAAAGTTCGTTGACGATATAGTGTTATATGAGTTATATGTTTTGGTGACCAAATGTTGTTCGGAGTCCCGGATAAGATCACGGACATGATGAGGAGTCTCAAAATGGTCGAGAGGTAAAGATTAATATATAGGACGATGGTATTTCTGGACACCAGAAGTGTTTCGGGACGTACTAGGAAGGAATCGGGTCACCGGAAGGGGTTCCGGGCACCCCCCCCCCCCCCCGGCAAGTTATGGGCCTTATGGGCCAAAGGAGGGGATAGACCAGCCCATAAGGGGTCTGGTGCGCCCCCTCCCTTGTTTGGCCAGCCCTAGGGAAGGAAAAGGGGAGGGATAGCCCCTCCTGCCTTTCCCTCTCATGCGAGAAAGGAAAGGGGGGCGCCACCCTCCCTTGCCTTTCCCCGCACTCCAAATAAGGAAACGGGGCGTGGCTTGGGAGGGACCCCAAGTAGGATTCCTCCTACTTGGGCGCCTCCTTTGGCTTCTCCTCCCTCCCTCCCACCTATATATATGTGGGAGGGGGCGCCTAGCACATGACAAACAATTGCCTAGCCGTGTGCGGCGCCCCCCTCCATTGTTTACATGCACCCCCTGTCATATTTTCGTAGTGCTTAGGTGAAGTCATGCGGAGATCACTTCACAATCGCTGTCACCATGTTGTCGTGCTATCGGAACTCATCTACTACCTCGCCATCTTGCTGGATCAAGAAGGCGGAGGACGTCACCGAGCTGAACGTGTGCAGAACGCGGAGGTGTCGTACATTAGGTACTTGATCGGTTGGAGCGTGAAGAAGTTCAACTACATCAACCACATTGTTAAACGCTTCCACTTACAGTCTACGAGGGTACGTAGACACACTCTCCCCCTCGTTGCTATGCATCCCCATGGATAGATCATTGCGTGTGCGTAGAATTTGATTTGTTTTCCATGCATCATTTCCCAACACATATCACTTTGCGGCCTCACGCGCGGTATTCCCATGGCTGCAGCCTTACTTTGGCCAGGACCATTTGCACCTTTTGGCTCATGTATATGATTGTGTCTCTAGTTGTAAACCCAAGGTGGCACAAACTTACAGGGACAAGCATACGTAACCCAGCAATGAACATGTCAGTCATCAACGTATGAACCCAAGTCGTAGCAAGCTACAAGGACTTAAAGGATCAATGCGTGACATTTCCCCGAATGGACAGACACAGGAACAAAGAAGGATGGATGGCGGCCAACCTAAGTGTTCCGGAGCAGTAGAGAACTACCATGGCTCAGTGGAAGCACTAGGAGACATTTCCCCATAAGGAAGGCTACCAAGAATAAACAACAAGGTGTCGGATCCCACACATACCAAGCATTTCAATAACATACACACAAGATGCTCGATATGTGTAAATACAACATGGCATCACAACAAAAATCTATGACTCAAGGTATTCATTCAATAGGCTCCGAGGAGCCAGATATTACAAACATGGATCTCATGACCCAGCATCCAAGTCATACAAGCAACAAGCACAGGCGGAAGCATAAACATGTCTGAGTACATACATCTGAAAAGGAAGAAGGCTAGAAAGCCTATCTATCTATCTATAAGACCCTCCAAAGGATCCAAACCTCTGTCTGGGATTCCCAAGCTAATTGTCGTAGCCCACGTGAAACTATTAGCGAGAACGAAGTCTCTCTGCAAAACATAAGTTAAGCAAACGTGAGTACAAATGTACTCGGCAAGACTTACATCAGAACTAGCTACATATGCATCAGTATCAACAAGGGGGTTGTGGGGTTTAACTGCAGCAAGCCAGCTTTGACTCAGTGGCTATCATGTACTACGAGTACTTTCTTAGAGTTGGCGCACATGTCCACATATTCACCAAATCAATACACCACTATGGATCTGCTCCCATCTCCCTACGAGAAGGACATCCATAGCACTCACGCTTATCTTGCGCATTTTAGAGTATCCACTTCAAGTTATCTATGAACAACGTAAGCGTTCCAAGTGGTCCATATCCACGGACACAGCTATTCGAATAGATCATTTATAACCCTGCAGGGGTGTACTTCTTCACACACGCTTCCACCACCTATCGCCGTTTGCACGACATGTACTCGGCAACCTTCAAGAAGAAGCCCGGCGAGGGTGTCAGCCACGGCCTAACTAACCACACAAGTTTCTAGTCCAGGTTTATCGCCTATTCAGGTTCTATCTGCAAGGAGATCTGGCTGGGGTTTCCAATACGGCCCCAAATGATATTTGCAGGGTTCCCGCGTCCACCAAAAGGGTGCCCCAGTACACCGTGCCACGTGTCTGCCGCATCACAGCCCACCCCTAAGGCAAGCGTTGTGCATGACCTCCAACATACTACAAACACCAGAAACTAGTTGCAACTCCTGGACAGAGATCAAGGCGATTAATAAGTCAATAGAGTCAATTAAGGATCCCAATGTGTGGTAGTAACTGTCTTGGATCACAAACATGGAACTCAGTTCCTGAGGACGGCTTCAATGAGACAACCCACCATGTACTCCTACATGGCCTCTCACCGTTACCTTTACCAAAACATGTTCACACACTTAACTCTCAACAGTAGGACATGTTCACCACCCCTCCCAATCCATCCCAGATGAAACAGACCTAACACAACTCTAAGCATAGTAGGCATAAAGACAAGCATGAATGAGTAGGCACATCATGGCTCAAACAACTCCTACTCATGCTAGTGGGTTTCAACTATTTACTGTGGCAAAGACAGGTCATGCAGAGGAATAGGTTCAGCTACCGCAACATATAACAGTTGAATCGTTGTTGTCCTAATGCAGTAAAAGAGAGAAGGAGCGAGATAGTGGGATTGTATCACAATGCTCAAAGGGGGTTTGCTTGCCTAGCACTTCTTAAGATAGTATAGCTCTTCATCGGTGTCAACGATCACATCGTCGGAACAACGTCTACTGAGAGGGAACAAATACCGGCAAAAAAGAGGTAACACAATCAATGCAATTCAACAATATGATGCATGATCATGACATGAAAACATGCTATGTTTGAGCTAATGTAGCTAGCAACAATTTAAATGAAGTTGGTTTGAACCAAAGGTTCAAATTCAAACTCCACATGATACATTTAAAATGCCATTTGTTCAAATTGTCATATACAGTAGATGTAATTTGTTCAAACATGCATGAAAATGCATTAAACATATTCTTTGGATTTTTTGATAATTTTTCATACATAAATTATTTCAATCTGATCTACGGTTGAATTACTATGATTTTTTGAATTTCATACAATTACTGGAATTTTCTTACTAACACTCTACCCCTATGAGAACCTTCGAAAGACTGAGCCGGCACATCATCTTGAGATTGACGAAGTCGCCACAAATGCCTTCGTAGTCGACGGGAACGTCTGAACGCGCATTAACAGAAGGTCTGGAATAAATCCAGGAAAATGCAAGCACCAATGTCAAGTGTGGAACCTGAACTCTGGTGGGTTGAGAATACCGCCATCCTCTTAACTATCGAACCACAGATTCACTACACAGAGGTATAGCAGTAGCGCTAGTCAGAAAAAAGTGCTACTGCTACTTACCCCATAGCGCATGTCAACAAAGGGTGCTACTCCTATAATGGTAGCAGTAGCGTGTTTGCACATAAAAGCGCTACTACTATAATTTCCACACGGTTGCCGGTAGGCTAGGAATAGTAGTAGCGATCCTGCGGAAAGCACGCTACCGCTAAGTTCCTTGTAATAGCGCATTTTCGGTGCAAAGCGCTACTGCTAAGAAAAAGAAAAAAATGAAAAAGAAATAGAAAAGTAAATGAAATGAAAACAAAAGAAATAGAAAAAGGAGAAATGAAAAAAATAAAATGTAAAGAAAAACAAAAGAAAAAGAAAAATAAAGGAGAAAGGCATAGTAGTAGTGCTTGTTCTCACAAAGCGCTATAGCTACTCTAGCAGTAGCGCTTTTGTAGGCCCGTGCTATAGCTAAGTTGCTTAGATAAAAGGAAAAGAAAAAGGAAATAAATAGGTACTTCCGATAGCAGTAGTGTGTTTTGGTAGAAAGCGCTATAGCTAACTTAGCTATAGCGCTTTTTTCCTACCAGCGCTACTGCTATTTTGACTTAACCCCGTGCGGGCTCTCAAAATTTTGCTAAGTCCTTCCCCCCCTCTCCCCCTCTCCCCCACTCCTCTGTCGCCGCCGTCGATCGCCCTGCCCGAGCCCGCTCTGGACCGCCATCGCCTGAGCCCGAGCCCACTCTCGCCGCTGACCGTGAGCCTCTCCCTCTCCTCTCCCCTGCCCTCCTCTCTCTCTCTCTCTGCTAGGGCAATTTTCATATGTTGATGTTGTGATGATGTTCATATGAACCCTAGATTTGTTTAGGACAGAAGGAATTTTTTTAGCATTTAGGAAAAAAAATTAGCAATTTTTTTAGGAAATTGGGTAGGGTAATTTTTTATGAAAATGCCCAAATAGTAATTTCATTTAGTTTTAAATTAACAGAGGGTATATAAATAATAGCATTTAGCTAGGGCATTAACAGAGGGTGTATAAATTAGCTATAAATAACAAACAATAGCATTTATCTATAAACAAGAAGCAATAGCATTTAGCATTTAGCTATAAATTTGCTTTAAACAAAAAAACAAAAGCATTTAGCTATAAATAAAAAACAGTAGCTATGGCATTTAGCTATAAACAAAAAACAGAATTGTTTTTATTTTCAAAAACTTGGTTAACGTAATTGTTGCTATATAAACAAAAAACAAGATTGATGTTATATGATATATGTCATTGATGTTCGTTTGCGTATTCCATTATTGTTGATTATATCTTTTCATTGAAGTGGTCACGTTATATGCAAATTCCTCAATAGTGTTTGCTCATGTATATCTACTTTTGTAGTTGCTTATGTACAGTTTCTTAAGTGGTCCTGTCAATATGGAAGTGATTCGATCGTGCCCAAGTGGCCTCTTGTTGTTTGCTGGGAATGAAGCCAAGTAGCCTATGTTTTGCCGGAATGTTGATTCATTTCCGTTCCAGCAAATTTCAGGTGCTCGATTTGTCCACTTTGTAGCAAAGATCTGAAGGAAATATGCCCTAGAGGCAATAATAGAGTTATTATTTATTTCCTTATATCATGATAAATGTTTATTACTCATGCTAGAATTGTATTAACTGGAGACATAATACTTGTGTGAATACATAGACAAACAGAGTGTCACTAGTATGCCTCTACTTGACTAGCTCGTTGATCAAAGATGGTTATGTTTCCTAGCCATAGACATGAGTTGTCATTTGATTAACGGGATCACATCATTAGGAGAATGATGTGATTGACTTGACCCATTCCGTTAGCTTAGCACTTGATCGTTTAGTTTGTTGCTATTGCTTTCTTCATGACTTATACATGTTCCTATGACTATGAGATTATGCAACTCCCGTTTACCGGAGGAACACTTTGTGTGCTACCAAACGTCACAATGTAACTGGGTGATTATAAAGGTGCTCTACAGGTGTCTCCAAAGGTACTTGTTGGGTTGGCGTATTTAGAGATTAGGATTTGTCACTCCGATTGTCGGAGAGGTATCTCTAGGCCCACTCAGTAATGCACATCACTTAAGCCTTGCAAGCATTGCAACTAATGAGTTAGTTGCGGGATAATGTATTACGGAACGAGTAAAGAGACTTTCCGGTAACGAGATTGAACTAGGTATTGAGATACCGACGATCGAATCTCGGGCAAGTAACATACCGATGACAAAGGGAACAACGTATGTTGTTATGCGGTTTGACCGATAAACATCTTCGTAGAATATGTGGGAGCCAATATGAGCATCCAGGTTCCGCTAGTGGTTATTGACTGGAGATGTGTCTTGGTCATGTCTACATAGTTCTCGAACCGTAGGGTCCGCACACTTAAAGTTTCGATGACAGTTATATTATGAGTTTATATGTTTTGATGTACCGAAGATTGTTCGGAGTCCCGGATGTGATCACAAACATAATGAGGAGTCTCGAAATGGTTGAGAAATAAATATTGATATATTGGACAACTATTTTCGGACACCAGAATGGTTCCGGCGGTTATCGGATATATACCGGAGTACCGGGGGGTTACCGGAACCCCCCGGAGGTTATTGGGCCTCATGGGCCCAATTGGTGGAAGAGCAGAGGCAGCCAAGGGGCAGCTGTGCGCCCCCCCCCCCCAAGTGCAAATTGGACAAGGAGGGGGCGGCGCCCCCCCTTTCCTTTCCTCCTCTCTCTCCTTCCCTCTCCTCTCCTAATCCAACAAGGAAAAGGGAGGGAGTCCTACTCCCGGTGGGAGTAGGACTCCTCCTGGCGCGCCCCTCCTGGTCGGCCGCCTCTCCCCCCTTGCTCCTTTATATACGGGGGCAGGGGGCACCCTAGAGACATAACAATTGATCTGTTGATCTTTTAGCCGTGTGCAGTGCCCCCCTCCACCATAGTCCACCTCGATAATACTGTAGCGGTGCTTAGGCGAAGCCCTGCGTCGGTAGAACATCATCATCATCACCATGCCATCGTGCTGACGAAACTCTCCCTAAACACTCGGCTGGATTGGAGTTCGAGGGCCGTCATTGGGCTGAACGTGTGCTGAACTCGGAGGTGCCGTGTGTTCGGTACTTGATCAGTCGGATCGTGAAGACGTACGACTACATCAACCGCGTTGTGCTAACGCTTCTGCTTTCGGTCTATGAGGGTACGTGGACAACACTCTCCCCTCTCGTTGCTATGCATCACCATGATCTTGCGTGTGCGTAGGATAATTTTGAAATTACTACGTTCCCCAACAAGATCATGCCAAAATTTTCCGTGAATTTCGGCATGACTTGTGCTACAAACTAGGACATATCGAGTGCCTGGGATCTGCCGCAACGAGAATGAATCGACATTCCTACAAAACATTGGCCTTTTTTGTGTCATTATTCATTTTATTAGGTCTAGAATTGATTGACTAGATTTAATCGTAGGAAACATGGCTAGCAATGATAAAGGACATGGTTCCGGTGATTGCAACATCTACAAGGCGGCAGATGCCTATTTGAACCTTCTCGAGGAGCAATGGTTGTTGCGGTGCCCACCTGTCACATCCGAGACTGAGACCGACATCGATGCCGGCGCTGAGACTGACACCAGCGCTAAGATCGGCACCGAGACTGGCGAATCCGGTATAGAACCGAAACCGAAGAGGACACGGCGGCCAAACCAGCTTAACACTACTAGACTAGTGGTCACGGGGGTGGACTCCGGCAATTTTGAGCCAAAAGAGCCTGCAGAAGCGCGTGCGTGCTAGGACAATCAAATGGGTTGCATCCTACGGGCAACCGCCACCATTAACGATGAGAAACTAAAGAAGATACCAAATATGGAGCACTCCCTCCTAAGAAAGCTGCACCAGGTATTCTTGTTCCCGGGCCGGGATGAAATCAAATATACTCGACAGTGGCAAGACCTGGCAATGAAGAAGTTAAACAAACGCGACATGGGCAAGTTTAGCGGCGCATTGTTTGCCCGAAAAGTAAGGGTGAACCGGCGGAAAGTAAGGGTGAGCCATAAGATCATGGTCAAAAAGGAACCCTACTCCGAGATTGTAAAGGATAATTCGACAATTACAGAAGAGCACATCAAAATATTCAAGGCGGATTGCGTTGCCGAAGTTGCCAAAGAAAAGTCGAAGTACATGAAGGGCCTTCAAGAGAGGAACTCGGGGTGCCACCACCTCGGAAGCCGTGGTTACGCGGAGAAGAGGCCCATATGGGCCAAGGAGGACGCGGAACACGAAAGTTTGGGGATCCCAGACCCCTTGGCGGAGTTCACCGTCCCGCAGGAGCGTGACGTCATCAGGGCCCGGTACCATTGGGACCTAGTTGTCGGTGTCAAAACCGGCGGACCTCGGGTAGGGGGTCCCGAACTGTGCGTCTAAGGCTGATGGTAACAGGAGACGAGGGACACAATGTTTACACAGGTTCGGGCCCTTTCGATGGAGGTAATACCCTACTTCCTGCTTGATTGATCTTGATGATATGAGTATTACACGAGTTGATCTACCACAAGATCGTAGAGGCTAAACCCTAGAAGCTAGCCTACGATTATGATTGTTGTCTTTTGTCCTATGGACTAAACCCTCCGGTTTATATAGACACTGGAGGGGCTAGGGTTACACAGAGTCGGTTACAGAGAAGGAGATCTACATATCCGAATCGCCAAGCTTGCCTTCCATGCAAAGGAGAGTCCCACCCGGACACGGGACGAAGCCTTCAATCTTATACCTTCATAGTCCAACAGTCCGGCCAAAGTATATAGTCCGGCTGGCCGAGGACCCCCTAATCCAGGACTCCCTCAGTAGCCCCTGAACCAGGCTTCAATGACGATGAGTCCGGCGCGCAGATTGTCTTCGGCATTTCAAGGCGGGTTCCTTCTTCGAATACTCCATAGAAGATTTTGAACACAAGGATCTTGTCCGGCTCTGTGAAACAAATTCCACATACCACCGTAGAGAGTGCAATATTCCACAAATCCAATCTGCTGACAACTTCTCATAACGTGACATCACGCCATGACCCGGTCTTTATTCAAACTGTTTTCCTCAACCAGTTGCTGCACATGTTGCGAGGCAGTTTACTTGGCACGTCTTGTCGAAGCAGAGATCGTGTCCCCTTATCATGGGATTCTCATCAATACGGGTATGGGTAACCCAACCATGCCATCAATCACGGCGCTTGGGGAATAAGCGATTTTATGGGGCAAGTGGGGAGGCGCACAGCTTCTACCGCCTTTATAAAGGGACAAGGATTCCTCTTTTTCACCCACGCCTTCTTCTTCCCCTGCCCATCCATTCTCGCGCACTCGAGCTCCAGCGCCCAAGTTCTCATCTTCTCCGCAAAGCCATTCCAAACATGTCCGGAGTGGGAGGCAAGTGGATGGTCTCCTCCATTACAGAGGAGGACATTACGAAGCTCCGGGAAGCCGAATACCTGACCGTAGACATCGCGCACCGGCTCCCAGATGCAGGGCAGATCGTCCCTACTCCAGAACCCCATGAGAGGGTTGTATTCCTCACCCACTTCGTCCGCGGACTGGGATTTCCCCTCCATCCATTTGTCCGCGGGCTCATGTTCTACTACGGGCTGGACTTCCATGATCTGGCCCCCAATTTCATCCTCAACATCTCGGTGTTTATCATCGTGTGCGAGGCCTTCCTCCGCATCAAGCCCCACTCAGGCTTGTGGCTGAAGACCTTCAACGTGAAACCGAAGGTGGTGGTCGGCCAGCAAGCGGAGTGCAGAGGCACCATGGTGGGCAAAATGCCCAACGTCACCTGGCTCGAAGGCTCCTATGTGGAGACCATGAAGGGGTGGCAATCGGAGTGGTTCTGCATCACCGAGCCGCGCAACACCAACTGGGTCACAGCCCCCGAATTTAGATCCGGCATCCCCATGCGGCTCACCTCCTGGAAAGAGAAGGGCCTATCCTGGGGTTCACCGGTGGAGCTGACCGGACTCCAGAGCTATGTTAAAAATATGATAAGCAAGAAAATCAAGCTTGTCAACGTGGTCCAGGTCATGCTCTTCCGCTGGATCCTTCCGTGTCAAAGACGGGCATTAAATATGTGGGAGTTCGACCCGGCAAAGCACCAGAAGCTGCGAGAGCTTTTTGACACAACGCACAAAGACGTCTGGAAGGTGTTGTTCAAGGCCGCCGAGGTACCTCCTCCCCTTAACGAGGATCGCGGACTCAGCGCAAAGCGCCCTGCCAATCCGGTAAGCTCTTTTTATCTCACAAGATGTTCCTTTCCCGAGTATAATCATGTGAGGGATCTGAGCCTCCACGCCATTTTAACAGGACTGGGTAGCGACAGCAGAGCGGATCGATTGTCCGGCCCCACTGCCCGAAGATCCAGCAAAGGCTCTCTTAACGGAGATGCTGGTCCCGGCGCCCTATGAGGCGCCGGAGAATAAGGCCAAGAAGAAGGCCGCGGGGACCAGGAAAGGTCTCCTGCGCAAGGTTGCATCGGACTCATCGTCCGAAAACACCGAGGCGCAATCCTCCCACGAAAACGAGGAGGAGGAAGAGGAAAGTTCTCCCCCCCCCCCAACTGGGGGGGGGACAAGAAAAGGAAGGCCACCTCATCTTGGGAGGCCGAAGGGTCCAAGAAGGGAAGGACCCTCCTTCCGGACCACTCCACAACAGCCGCTTACAGCGACGAGGAGTTGTTTCCCAGGGACAAACCCCTGGCGAAATCGTAAGTATCCGGATACTATAATAGTTCTGGTATGTTTTGTTTTATTGCTTCTTATCATGTCAAACATGATCGTGTAGTCCATCCAAAGCCCACATCGACATATCCTCTTCAGATGGGTCTTTGGGCTAGTCGGCGATGAACAAGGATTCACTCCCGACAACCACCTCCCCCCGGCCCACGGACGACATCGAGGTTTTGTCTCAGAGGGCACCGGACCAAGGGGAGATAATTCTGGAGGCTCCCCAAGGTGACATCCCAGATGCCGGGCGCATGGGGGGTAAGACTCCCATGGGTTCTGATGACGGGGGCCGCAGCAAGTTTAGCCCCTAGCCGGATACTGCGTCGGAACCTCCAGTGGTTCCGGATTCTGTCGGGCGACCCCTCGCTAAGGGGGGCGAGCCGTCTATGCCGATGGCCTTTGTCCATCCAGAGGCATCGGACAACTTGCTGGAAGCGCTTCGCGGCGCTTCCATTGACGAATAGCACCGCACCATCATGAGTGCGTTGGTCGAGAAGGTTCGGTCCGCCAAAAGCGGATTGACCGAAGCCTGTGCCAACCTCCTAACAGGCTTTGAGGTAAGTAATCAAATTATGAGAAAATATCACAGCATAGACAGTAGCCCCTGATGCTCTGTTTGGTGTTCGCAAAGAAAGACCGTACAGAGGATCCAATAACAATCACAGGAGTCTAATCAAAATATGTCTATGTGAATAAGCAGGCTTCGCTGCTGGCCACTGCCGCTCGTACTGCGGAGGTCTCCGGACTGAAGCGGGACCTTGAGCGGTCCGAGGAAGAGCTCGGCCTTACCAAGAGGCAGCTCGAAGAGAACAAAGGTAAGTGATACCCCGTCTGTATATTGATAAAGAAAAAAGTGGTTATTAGATCATAGGATCATCAGAATTTTGCTAGGGGCCACGACCGAAGTGGCGGCCCTGAAGAAGGCGCTGTCCGAGGCCGAAGATAGAGCAGCGCATCGAGCGCGGGAAGCAAGAGGCCCGAGTCGGCGAGGTTCAGCAAGAGCTCCAGGATTTCGTCAAGAAATACGAGTCCTTGGAGCGTGACTCTAAGACGCAGGGGTCTGAGCTTGCGAAGGCCCTCGAGAACGCACAAAATGCCAAGGCTGAAGCCCAAAAGGCCCTTCAGGAGATTCAGACGATCAAGAAGGTAGCAGCGGGTAAGGCATTCATTATGCAAAGCAAGCATGTGAAGGAGACTTTCCTTTTACTTACCCGAATTCGGAGCTCTCCAGGAGCATTCGCAGATCTACCACGCAGCGTATCGGATGCCGCGGAGTTCTACCGGGCCGAGGAAGGGAGCTCGACGGAAAAGTTGTTCTGGTCTCAATATGCTGGGACCAAACATCCGATGCCCTTGAGCGACCAGCTGAAGCAACTAGTCGAGCTTCACAAGACGGCTGAACTGGCCATGAAGGGTCTCATAGTCCGGATGTGGCCTGGCGAGCCCCTGCCTGGCAGCTACTTCGGCCTGGTAAAGTGGCTTGTGAATGCCTGCCCACGGTTTGAAGTCATAAAGCGGTCCATCTGCATTGAAGGTGTGCACAGGGCATTTGCCCGTGCGAAAGTGCACTGGGCGAAGATGGATGCCGAAAAGCTAGTGAAGGAGGGGCCACCGGAGGGCAAGGAGCATCACCACCCCGAAAAGTATTATGACAGTGTCCTGAAGGGTGCCCGCCTTGTGGCAGAGGAATGTGCTAAGGATGTAATATTTGAATGAAATGTACTCATGTGATCCTATAATATGAAAACGAGTTCATGTGCGCTATATAACGCTTGTCGATTTAAAATATTACCTTCTGCGTGGCCGTTTATAAAATCTGAGAGTTGGCCAGTCGTCGGCTTCTGCCCCCATGTAACTAGTACTAGGTGTTCGGGATAAATCTTAAACACTCTTTATCCAAAAAAATTGGTCCTTTAAGGAGGTGTTTAGCGCAGCGAACAAGGCAATCGCACTATACAGCTTTATCACTCTCACTTAGCCATAGAAGTCTACAATTTTAAATTTTAGCGAAGCCCCTAGTATTCGGAAGGCCGAACTTGGGGTGCTATATACGCGTAAATCGGACAAGGTCGATTCCTCGCCGGAAGCGGAAAAAATCTTTAAGGATTTGAGACCTCTCAAGCAGCGACCAGCTCTCGCCGCATCATGACAGTCAGTTTTCGGCTTTCTCTACTGAGGTGCTCCTCCGGAAGAACCAGGACACAATTGCAGTAGTTCTCCGAGTGCTACCTTAGCCTATATAGTGGAACGTAAGGTACCAAAACATGGGAGCCGGGCAAACCCAACCATTGACCCAAGACATGATTCGGAGCTGATGCATATAATGCTATAAGTTCGGGATGATGCACTGTCGAAAGTGTTCGGACTTTTCTTGCCGTGTTATGGGGTACACTGAAGCCCCTGGCGCACTGGACGTACCAGAATGTACGGGTGCAATTTGTCGTAAATGACCAGACAGGGAAAAAGATGAAGAAATGCAATAATAAGCTAACGATGTACATTGTTATTTAAATGATACGTCAAAGCGTATGTATACAAATAGTGTAATAAGCAAAAATAGGACTATTTGACATGTCCTATCAAGGGCAAGCTGCGTGTGGGTATGTAAAACAGGTATAGCGGTCGTTATCAGAGACCACCGATTCCCTTGTGCGTCAAAGCTTCTTGCTTCCTTGGTGTTTCCTTCCCGTGATAGGTCCGATAATCAGGATATCGGAGAGGGCCTTCAGAGAATAGGGTCCTGAAAGGAAGAAAATGGTAAAGATATACGGGTCCTAAGGCGGTTGAGGCGCATTGTGGGCCATGCCATAGCCGTGCCTCTGCCTATGCCCATGGTATCTTGAGTGCGTAATTATGTACGCGCGGCACCAATTTTGCCATTTGACTGGGACTAGGACGGATGCCGAATTGCTAGGCGAGCTCTGAACGTGCCGGGCGATCCTGTTGCAGGGTACTCCGGACTCGCTTGAAGGTGTTTGTGGGCTTTATCGCTGAATTGGCGGTTTGCCTCAGAAGGCTGCTTTGTACTTCTGCTGCGAGTGCCGCAGTGTGCTCCTCCGTACGGAGCGAGCGTTCTGTGTTTCCATTAACTGTTATAACCCCGTGAGGTCCTGGCATTTTGAGCTTGAGGTATGCATAATGCGGTACCGCATTGAATCTCGTGAATGCGGTTCGTCCGAGCAGTGCGTGATAGCCAATGCGGAAGGGGACGATATCGAAGATCAACTCCTCGCTTCGGAAGTTGTCCGGAGATCCGAAGACCACTTCCAGTGTGATTGAGCCCGTGCAACAGGCCTCTACACCTGGTATGACACCTTTAAAAGTGGTTTTTGTGGGTTTGATCCTCGAGGGGTCGATACCCATTTTGCGCAATGTATCCTGATAGAGCAGGTTCAGGCTGCTGCCACCGTCCATAAGGACTCGAGTGAGGTGAAATTCGTCAATGATCGGGTCAAGGACCAATGCGGCAGAACCGCCATGACGGATACTGGTAGGGTGGTCCCTGCAATCGAAAGTGATCAGACAAGAAGACCATGGGTTGAACTTTGGGGCGACTGGCTCCATCGCATAGACGTCCCTTAGTGCACGCTTCCGTTCCCGCTTGGGAATATGGATTGCATATATCATGTTCACCGTTTTCACTTGGGGAGGAAATTTCTTCTGTCCTCCTGTGTTCGGTGGCCGGGGCTCCTCCTCGTCGTTGCTATGCAGCCCCTTTTCCTTGTTTTCGGCATTCAACTTGCCGGCCTATTCCAGCATTCTCTGTTGGTATGGTTGGCTGGTTTATCGGGGGTGCCGTGAATTTGACACGAGCGATCGAGTATGCGGTCCAAACTAGATGGGCCCGGATTGCTTCTTTTGAACGCCTTTTTCCGCTGACCGGACTTAGAGCCACTGAATCCGGCATTGATTGTCGTGTCTTCAGCGTTGTCGCCGTTGTTGCGGCGCTTGTGTCTGTTGCGACGTGGCTTGCCGTTGCTATCTCTGGCATCTGAATTGCCAGGATTTCTTGATGTGTTGTTGCTACGAGCTAGCCAGCTGTCCTCGCCCGCACAAAAGTGGGTCATGAGTGTCGTGAGGGCTGCCATGGACTTCGGCTTCTCTTGGCCGAGGTGTCGGGCGAGCCTCTTGTCGTGGATGTTATGCTTAAATGCCTCTAAGGCCTCGGCATCCGAACAGTCGACAATTTGATTCTTTTTAGTTAGGAACCGAGTCCAGAATTTCCTGGCTGACTCCTCGGGCTATTGGGTTATGTGACTCAAGTCATCAGCATCCGGTGGTCGCACATCAGTGCCCTGGAAGTTGTCAAGGAATGCGTCTTCCAAGTTCTCCCAACTGCCAATGGAGTTTGCTGGCAGGCTATTCAGCCAATGCCGAGCCGGCCCTTTGAGTTTTAGTGGGAGGTACTTGATGGCATGTAGATCGTCACCGCGGGCCATGTGGATGTGGAGGAGGAAATCTTCAATCCATACCACGGTGTCTGTTGTACCATCATATGATTCAATGTTCACGGGTTTAAACCCTTCTGGGAATTCGTGATCCATTACTTCGTCGGTGAAGCATAGGGGGTGTGTGGTGCCTCTGTGTCAGGCTATATCACGACGCAGTTCATACGAGTCTTGTCTGCTATATTCGGCCCGGCCGGATTTGCTTTTAGTATATCCGGCGTGACGGTCGTCGTCACGCGTTAGGGCACGCCCCCGTGATCCGTAGATCGATCTTGTATGTCCTGCTTTGTTTTCCAATACGTCTCGCAGGTCCTGCGTGTAGCCCCGGGCCTTGGTGTTTTTGTTTGACTGGCGAAGGGGTGCGGGCTGTACTTCGGGCTGATACGCCGCTTTGTCTCGGCCATGAGGTGGTCGGTCAGCCGCATCATACGCTGGTAGTGTAGGCTTTAATGCTTCCTCCTCGAGTTCAGGTAGCAACCTGCGCTTTGGGTAACTTTTGGTTGGGCGCTCGAGTTCGTATTCCTCGGCTGCCAGGACCTCGGTCCATATATCCGCTAGCAGATCTTGATCAGCTTGAAGCTGCTGCTGCTTTTTCTTCAGGCTTTTTGCTGTGGCTATAAGCCGGCGCTTGAAGCGCTCCTGCTCGACGGGATCCTCAGGCACGATGAATTCTTCGTCGCCGAGGCTCACCTTGTCTTTGGAGAGGGGCATGTAATTGTCATCCTCTGATTCTCCGTCTGTCGCCTGTTCCTTAGGGCTGGCTTACCCATCCTCCCGCTCGAAGCCTGGCTGGAGGGGATTGTATTCGTCTTCGTCACTATCCACAGTGTTATTGTCTCTTGTGCCGGTATCGCTGCTTTTGCTATGGCGGGGCTTAGAGCGGCGTCGATGACACCGGTTCTTAGATTGCTTCTGAAGGGGATTATCCTCTATTGCCTTTATTGCCATAGCTTTCTTTGGGGGTGTCCACCATATATATATATATATCATATGATGAGGTGGCTGTCCAGCGCCCTATGGGCGGTGGTTCCTGTTCTTCTCCTGCATCATCGTCCATACCGCGATGTCTTCGGAGCCGAAATCAAGCATGTCGGTTAAGTCGTCGACAGTGGCTATTAAGTGGGTGGTGGGTGGGGGATGAATTTCTTCGTCGTCCGCTTCCCACTCAAGCCGGACATAGTTCGGCCAAGGGTCTCCTGACAAGGAGAGAGACCTCAATGAATTTAGCATGTCGCCCAAGGGCGAGTGCTGAAAGATATCCGCGGAGGTAAAATCCATGATCGGTGCCCAATCAGTTTCGATAGGCACGGACGCAAGAGGTTTGGAGCCTGTGGTCGGGGACGAATCCAAGGGTCCGATGACATAGGTCTCATAGGAGGTGAACTCAGTATTCGGCTCTATCGCCGCTGAGTGTGCGGCCTCCATGGCAGGGTCCATCCACCCGTCCTCGGATGGCACGATCTGCTCCGGATTGAGGGCCAGAGTAGCCGCATGTGTGATCTCCCGAACACCATCCGACGGCAAAGATAAGTCATGCTCGTCGTGACTGTGCGGCGCACCTGACATGGGCTCGAATCAGTCGAAGATCAAGTCTCCGCGGATGTCGGCAGTATAGTTCAAGCTTCCAAACCTGACCTGATGGCCAGGGGCATAGCTATCGATCTGCTCTAGATGGCCAAGCGAGTTGGCCCACAATATGAAGCCGTCGAATACGAAGATCTGTCCGGGGAGAAAAACCTCACCCTGGATCGCGTCGTTGCCGATGATCGAAGGAGCCATCAAGCCTTTATCGTGATGGCACAATGGAACTCTCAATGAAAGCACCAATGTCGGTGTCAAAACCAGCGGATCTCGGGTAGGGGTCCCGAATTGTGCGTCTAAGGTTGATGGTAACAGGAGGTGGGGGACACAATGTTTACCCAGGTTCGGGCCCTCTCGATGGAGGTAATACCCTACTTCCTGCTTGATTGATCTTGATGATATGAGTATTACAAGAGTTGATCTACCACGAGATCGTAGAGGCTAAACCCTAGAAGCTAGCCTATGATTATGATTGTTGTCTTTTGTCCTACAGACTAAACCCTCCGGTTTATATAGACACGGAGGGGGCTAGGGTTACACATAGTCGGTTACAGAGAAGAAGATCTACATATCCGAATTGCCAAGCTTGCCTTCCACGCAAAGGAGAGTCTCACCCGGACACGGGACGAAGCCTTCAATCTTGTACCTTCATAGTCCAACAGCCCGGCCAAAGTATATAGTCCGGCTGTCCGAGGACCCCCTAATCTAGGACTCCCTCACTAGTCAACAAGGTTTTCGAAATGGACGCGGTCACGACGGAGTTCATGAGACTGCTGGTAATTGTTAATTTACCCCCTAATTTTAGCTTATGATCAATTCAACTGCACGTTTAGTCATATTTGTAAACGATCCTTGTTCCCTTAGCAGAAAGAGAAGCACATGATTGCGGCCGAAAGCAACTCGCCATCTGAGGCGTTGGCGAGGCCCAAGTGGGACACCCCATTCAACTGGGCCTTGAACATATTGAAAGGACTCCCGGTGGACACTCGGCCGTCATATGGACGCGTGCACGGCGTCGAAGACGGCGCCACATGGAAGAAGTACTACCGTGAGACCACGGAGGAGAGAAAGGAAAGACAGAGGTTAAATGAAGAAAACATCAACAAGAAGGTTGAGATTGCGGTTGATAAGAAATCAGCTGAGACAGTCAAAGCAGCGGGTAGCTGCCGCAAGAGAGGAAATGGCAGCTTCGTATGGTGTGTTGATTCTGGCTATCGTCAATTAGAGCAAGCAAAATCCAAATAAAGAGGCAGCGGACTTTCCCCTTTCCAACTTCTTCGGGAGCAGCTCGTTTAGCGTTGCACCAGCACCTGCTCATGCAACCGCACCTGCTCCCGCACCTGCTCATAGCAGCCCGTCCTCCGTCTTTGGCATGCTCGACAGGGCTTCGTCTTTGGTTGAGCTCGACGCCCTCACGGTACCTGTCACACCGGCCCTCTTCAATATATGTATAATCTCACGTTTTCGTTGCCTTTCGGATGTCTCACGTCGCAGACATGTCTTTGCAGGCCGATGTAACCCCGTGCACCATATTGTACACCATCAGTAGCCAGAAGGTGGACGTGGGGAAGGTGACCATAGTGAAACCGAAGGAACGATTGTTCCATAGCCGGCCAATCCCCCCTGACGTCTTCAAGGTTTCCGTGGCCAGTGTCAAATTGGGCCACGAGAATTCGGCTCCTCCGGTAGCACTAGGGGGAGATGACGACGAGACCCCACGGCGGCATGGCGATTGCAAGAGTTGGGTCCTATTGTGGCCAAAGAGTCTGCTTCATCTGGAGGCGGCCGGGAGCACACCCACGACCAAGCAGCCTCAGCAAGGTATGAACACTAACACCCCACCTACCCAATTAGCGTCGCCTGTCGTGCTAGGTGAGGAAGAGGCTCCATTAGTGGCTGATGGCGTCGCCGTCGTCGAAGAAGTAATGCATGATGCCATTGACGAGGATGACGATGAACCTCTACAGTATCTCAATACCAGCGCCTATGACGATGGAGGATTTCTGGCTCGGCAGTATGAGTACTCAGGGTTTGAGCGTGATGAGTTGGTGGCTGAATTGCCGGAGGATGAACGTATTATAGGCTCACTTCCAGTAGCAAAGAAGCATATGAAGAGACTGAGGAAAGGCAAAGCTGCTTCTATGAGACAGCCGCCTCCGCAGCCTCGGGTTCAAGAACGTATACTTATCATAGGTGCGGCAAAATGCCATATCCCCGGTGATCTGATCCTACCTAAGGCAGCGGCAGGGGCCATATACGACGATCTAAGGAGACTTCATGACGATGTGTTACAGAGAGAGAAAAGCCTAATCGCCTCGAAAAATCCAGGATACCCGCTCTACGTGGTTAACGTGCCACAACAAAGGTTGTACATCGACACATTCCCCGCGGAAAAGTTCTTCCTTTGATTCGATTACATCTTCGACATGTTTCACTTGAAAAAACTGGATTTTATGTTTATCCGCCTTTTTGCCTTGTACACGAACTACATCATCAGGATTGAGCAGATACCTTATATCTGTGTCGCTGACCCGTACTTCATGCACGAGGGCTTCTTGGCAGTCTGCCCAAAGCACCGTGAATACGCGAGTAACTACATCGCCGATTTCATGGTCGGCAATAAGGACAAGGATATGACTCTCGTGCCTTATCATCCCATGTAAGTCATCCGCGGATATCCTTCTTTCGATTTCAATCATTCATTTGCACACATGGAGGCTAATTTGAGGTGTACTTATTTTGCGCAGCGACGGGCGCGCCGTCCTCATCATCCTTTACCCCCGATTCTCCCATGCTCTTTACTTGGACTCGTCGAAGAACATGAAGAAAAAGGATTACACCCACATCAAGCCTGTTCTCGACAGTGCTATCTTTAGCTATGGCATACGGGGTGGAGAGATCACGCTCAAGAAGACAAGGAATTGCGCGCCGGCCTTCGGCTATAAGACCGACTTCTGCTGCATCCAGCAACCGAGTGGTACTCTCAGTGATGGATTCTATGTCCACCACCACATGCAGGAGTACAGACAGGATCAGCAGAACCTTCGCATGTCACCCAGATCCGGCGATGCCAATATTCTGCAATGGGCAAAGAAACTAGGAGATACCCCGGATCATCGACTCCAAGCTGAGTTCTATCACATTTAGCGTGAACTTACCCAAATCATCATGAAGGAGGTCCTCGAAAAAACAAGTATGTTCTACAAAGAAGGGCAAATGTCGCGGGAAGACGTCCGAACACGCGCAGCCGCTCAACGTCTCGACATGAAGCCTTTCACTGTGTTCGGGGGCTATCTCCCTGACTTGGATGGATGGCACGACATGTTGGAGTGATTGACGATATATGACAATGTGTCCCTTTAGTCCATACTTTCTCTATGACGGAACTTTGAGTTATGCACGACGAAACTTTATTTGTGATGTAATTAAACCGTCCTCCTCAACTAGCGAAGATCACCCTAGTTAGGGCATTTTGGGTACAATGAACTTTGTTATTTATGCTTATGATATGTTGCTTCTATTTTTGCCAACTCTGTCTCTTTCTGTTGCTCAACTATATATGTTGCATATTATCGACTCATGTGACGATGCGGGTACATAGATCATCGATGGCAAAGAAGTGCTACGCCAGAAGTATACGACGAGTGGCCGGAGTGTCAGGCCCAGGTGTACCGGTTTCCGAGCGATAGCCAGAGAGGGTTCGATAGCAAAGCCGAATCGGAAAATAGTTAGTTTAGGTTCACGCTAGTGCGAGAAAGGGATATGAACCGGCGCCTCAATAAGTACTACATTATGTATGATGAGACATTGCCATGTAACTTGTATAGCTATATCGTGATTATGATGTGACGACATGATTTGTGTTGGATGATATGATGAGACTATTATGTGTATGATATGATGAACATATTGCATGTTTATGATATGATTAGAATAATGTATAAAACTGTTCGCACACGAACACATCACCGTGTACCTCCAACGCCGAGGGTGATGCACCGCAGCTCACGTCGAAGGAGACCCGTCCGGAAGCGCGGTGCGCAGGCAATCCGGCGGGCGCTTTTGTAGATCCGAAACCCCACACGCCAGGGAGGGACCCCGTCAGGGCGCGCGGCGGCTATGGGCTGCCCTAGGTCGACCTGAACGCCCCTAGGGCCTCGAGGTTCACCGCCCTGCAAACAAAGAACGAACGAAGAACGAGAAGAAGAAGAACAAGGGAGAGAGATAAAGGTAAAGGTAAAAGGTGGTAGATGATTTGATCGATTGTGTGTTGTTCAATCGGCCATCACCCCTTGAGTATATAAAAGGCGGCTGGACTTTCCGTGCAAGGAAAAGGCTTCAATTCACGTCCAAAACCCTAGTCCAATTCGGATTTGTTTGGTCCGAACTTTCCAAAACTTTTTGGTAAAATCTGGCTGCACGTTGTGGGCCATGTTCGGGGGAGTAAATGATCTCGGATGGAAACGAGCCCAAAAGCAATCTTGACCATTTCGACGAGACGAACAACTTTCATGTTGAACGTTTTTTGATCTGAGGCCATCTTGAGGGGGTTTTCGGCTGTTTTCCGAAGTCTGCAGCAGCCAAATTCAAAACCCGGACTAACATACCCGGAGTGTCCGGTCATCCACAGAGAAAATCAAAACCCGGATGGTTGTCCCCGGAGTGTCCGGCCATCCAGTGCAGCAGCGCCTTGTACTGGCTGTAACTTTCGCATACGACCTCGGATTAAGACGATTTTTATATCAAAATCATCCGTTTCGATGATACGCACAACTTTCATGTTGAAACTTTTTACATTTGGAGTCATCTTAATTGGGTTTCAAGTCATTCTTTAATCTGGTGTCACCATAAGAATCTCTGAACTTGTCATAACTTTTGCATCCGGACTCCGTTTTAGACCACTTTCATATCCATCTTGATCTTCTCAAAGAAAGCCATATCATGGTGACTTACAATCATAAGTTTGAATTAATCTTGACATAGATTAAAGCAACTTTTAAGATTGTGCCACTTTTGAGCGTCAACACATGCCCCCCTGTTTTTCGGCAAAGCTAGCGTGCCGAAAAATAACTTGTACCATGTTTGTTCTAAGGACGATGTCAACACTCCATCGGCCATTTGTATGCTTAGGGCGATAATTATATATCGGCCATTATTGTTTTTGAACCCTTGCTGCAAACTTGGGCGAAACCTTCTCAACTTCATTAACAATCCGATGATAAAGTTCCATAGATATGTGTCTCAAGGTCATCCTCCGAACCATATTGTTCACCCTTTTTCTAGGATTTTGTAGATAATCAACAATAAACTCTCTCCAATCCTTACTTTCACCTGCATCAAAATTCATTAGTGGCCGAAGCTGTGGACTTTGGTTCGGCCTTACCTATGTTGACGAGATGAAGCATCGGCTATTGAGAGAAATGCAATACACCATGATGAATGTAGTAGCCGGATGCTTGCGGTGCCAACTCTTTTGAATTGTCATGTCTAAATATAAGAACCATTTTAAAGCAACCCAAGGCAAATTTTGCATCTAGACATACCCCATGATAAACTATAAGTGATTCGTCAAAACATTGATAACCCTTGGATATTTGTTGCACTAGTTATAACGAATCACCGAAAGCCTCAATATGTATAGCACCTATAGCAAGTAAAAGAGTCAATCCGAATAAAAATGTATATTCGGCCTTGATTAATTGTGCATAAAAATATTCTAAGCGGCATGAGGCTTCAAAAATAGTACCATAAAGAGATATATAAACAACACCAACACTTTTGGCCATTGCTATGAATTGAACCATCAAAACATAATCTCAGTACTAGAGAGACAAGGCTAATATCAACATTATGCATGTCATCAATCCGATGTTCAGTAATAAAATCAACTATGATTTGGCCTTTTATATATCTCAAAGATGCATAAGCCAAATCATATCCAAACAAAGTATAAGCCCACTAGTCAATTCTGCAACTATGAATTGGCCTATGCAGCATATATTCAATGACATCGGTCATGATGTCTCAACTCCATTCAATCATAATATAGGCATACATATAAATTTCCATGAGCACATACCTTGTCTCGCTCTCGAATCGAACTAATGACAATGTTAGAATACTACACCGGCCATGCATTGACATACTCTTAGGACGATAGATAAATATCGGCCATTACCATGTAAACTTCATTCAAAGCACATATAGCCAAAATAAACAAATGAAATGACAAATAAAGTATTTCAGCCCTTTGGATCAGCAACAAACTTGTAGCTAATCAAATGTATAGTGATTTGGCAATACCCTTTCATAATGTAAGAAATTATATTGCATCCATGGATTAAAATAAGCCCATTGAGGGTTACCAATCATACCTAATGACGAATTCCATAGCATAGGCGTTAATGGCATAGTTGAAGAATATGGATAATGTATAGACCAAGGATGTTGAAACCTTTGGCTTGGTCCTTCATAGTTTTCACTCTTTCCCTTCTTCAGCTTTGCCGCACTTCTTGTAATGGAAGCTTGCACATAATAATTATTTTGAATACTTCCTTTGGGAACCCATGCCATGCTCCTTTCTTCAAGTTCTTGTGCACTCAGCTTTTGTAACTCCTTCTTTTGCCAATACGATAAGCCGAGTGAGCACCTCGACTGTGATTTTGTTTCAACCAATGGCAACTCTTTTTGGGCCTTGTGCACCCTTAACTTCTTTTCTTCAGATTTGGCACTCTGATTTTGATCAATTGATTGCTTCACTTCTTTGCCTTTTGTAGCCAATGTCAACACTTTAATTGGCTCTTTGTCATTTGAAATCAAATCTGAAGTAGCACACTTACGACCATCTCTTTTCACGCGGTAAACTCGCTCTACCACCTCTTTCTTCTTCCTTGAGCTTTGGACCGATTCCTTATGATTAAAACGGTCTTTGACGCGTGATTGTTCAAATGTTGATCTTCTTGGAGCTGCATAGTATTGGTGAGATGGTCTAAAATAAGACGGAGAATGTGCCCTTGTATCATACCTGTCCCATGATGAATATGGATTTAAATGAGCATAGGGAGGCATCCACGGCATTGGTATTGGCGACCCAAAATAAGGATATGAATATGTTGCATTGAAATTCTCACTTTGCCAATACCGATCCTCATATTTGCGCCTTGGGGGTGATCTTGGTTTCTTTGCATGGTTTGGCCGATAAGCATTCTGCTCTTCACTCTTCTTTTCATATTTATCCAATAGTTTAGCGAAGGTGACTTTTGATCTCTTACACTTGCGCTTATTTCAGCCTTTGTTCTCTTTTGGTTTGCTTTCATTGATCATTGGATTTCCTTGCTGCCCCCCCAGTCCTTGGCGTCTTCATTGTAGCTTCGATGGAATTCTTGCCCTCAAGTTTATGTTCATTGTGCTCTTCAACAACTTCTTTACTTGAAAGCATGATCCCGTCACCTGCAGTTTTTACCTTCTCTTTAGATGGATCGGCTTGAAGTAGCCGATGCAAAAACTTTTTGCCATCAAGACCAATCGGAATAGACTGGTCATCCTTTGGTGTTTCAACAATTCTCAATCGTCCTTTATCAATGGCCGATTTAACTATTTGACGAAACATATTGCAATCCTCAAAATTATGTTTGAACGAATGATGCAACCTACAATACATTCGTCCTTGAATTGATGGCTTGACATGGTGATCAAGAATTCTTATGTAATTATTTTTCAGCAACAAATCAAATATTTGATCACACATGCTTGAACTGAAGGTAAACTTTTTATTTTCTAGCCGATCTTGCTGTGAGAATAGCTTTGGAGTTAAGCAAACGAATGGTTCAGATTTTGTATCACCCCATTTGGCTATGAATTTTATTTTGGATTCTCTTACCGATGTCATTGGATAAGATATTATACTAACATCGGTTTTCTGAAAAGAATCTAACCTTGGCTTTAAGTTTCTGAAACAAAAATAGTTAGAACATGCATGCCTCAATTGAGACCAAGAGTAAGCCAAGTATGAAATAAGCAAAGCTACCCATGTAGATACGAACTTTAAATAAAGCAATAGGGAAAGCTTTGGCTGCAACAATAAGTCATTATCGGTCTTTATAAATGGCGCAATGGGTTGACCGATTTATTCTATAATGATTTTATTACTAACAAGTAAATTACTCTTCTTCATTGGTCTTTCAACATTACTTAAGAGGATTTTTCTAATAGATGCATCAACAATAAAGTTTGGACCAAATCTGAAAATAGGTAAATTACTTGCTAAACATACCTCTTCAAATATGTTGGGATAGCATGATGGTGGTGTGACTTGAACAATATCTTGATCCGCCTTTGGATGGCTCCCCAATGCCTCTTCATCATCTTTTGCTTGATTCCGTGCATCATTAGTTTGAAGATCTTTTTCAACCGAACTTTATTCGACTACTTGTTCTTGTCCATGAAGCTCATCAATTTCTATGGCACAAAACTCATAGGGAAGGAAGTAGGTTCCATTAATTTCAGAAAAATCAAGCATGGTTGTTTTGCTAGGCTTTCCATGCCCTTTCTCAATAATGCTTGCCTCTTTATATTTGATGGACTCAGAATATATACTACTTGATTCGGCTTTTCCAATAACCGAATTTTCTCTGTTACCTGAATCAATAACTTTATCTTTTTTAATTTGCAAGGCTTCTCGCTCTTGTCTAATTTTAGCCCACATCTCAGCTTGGCGAGCTTTAAACTTTTTCATCTCAATTTCCATCCACTCCTCATGAGATTGCCCCCCAATACTTTCAGACTTTTCCGGTAATGAGGTGCTGAAACTTTGCAATTGTTTAGGGGGTGCACTGGATGGTATAACACTAGGCGACTGCATCATTTGCACAACTCTAGCTTTTACTGGAGCAAAATCATGAGGCTTCCCGCCTTCTATTAGTTCCTTTCGAATGGAGTTGCACAAATTCCAAGAGAATGTAAGCTTGTTCTCAACTACCCAGTCTGGATATGGTTGCTCCCCGATGCTCTTAGACTCTTTCGGCAATGAGATGTTGCCGAAATTTTGCAATTGTGTAGGGGGGACATGATATGTTACAGTAGTAGGTGAACACACATGTGATTCTATAGAATTTTCACTTATTCGGTCATTAGCAAGAAGGTGCGAAGCCAAATTACCTTCAGTTGCATATGGTGCCCAAAAATTAGAAGCATGAGGTGTAGCATATGATTGTTGATGGCAATTGGCTGAATAACTAGTAGTACCATGGCCAATTCCCCTATCCACCGGCATGTTCAGATTAACATGTTGCAAATTAGTTGCCGATGAATAAAAAGGTGAAACACTTTGTTGCATGCTATTGAAAGTTCCTACATGAGGTGTTTCAACTTGATTAACCGAACTTATCATGTTGTTCATCGACATATAAATTTGTGGGGTTGCCGATGCATGAGAGTTGGGATACATATGATGCATGTTACTAGTATCATAAAAAGTTGAAGCATGTAAATTACTTTGAATCGGCCTATGCACGTAATTAGATGCATGATTGAACAAACTAGTGCTGGCCGATAGAGTATACTCATTGAACGATCTAGTAACACCATATGAATTATTTGCATCTATAGTAGGGAATTGGGTATTCATATTATCTTTGTAGATTGCAAACCCTAGATGACGATCTCTTCGTAGCAAGAACGGGCTGGAGACCGTTCAAAGCTTCGATCCCCAGCGGAGTCGCCAAAAAGTGTGTTCGCACACGAACACGTCACCGTGTACCTCCAACGCCGAGGGTGATGCACCGCAGCTCACGTCGAAGGAGACCCGTCCGGAAGCGCGGTACGCAAGCAATCCGGCGGGCGCTTTTGTAGACCCGAAACCCCACACGCCCGGGAGGGACCCCGTCAGGGCGCGCGGCGGCTATGGGCTGCCCTAGGTCGACCTGATTGGCCCTAGGGCCTCGAGGTTCGCCGCCCTGCAAACAAAGAACGAACGAAGAACGAGAAGAAGAAGAACAAGGGAGAGAGATAAAGGTAAAGGTAAAAAGTGTTAGATGATTTGATCGATTGTGTTGTTCAATCGGCCATCATCCCTTGAGTATATAAGAGGCGGCTGGACTTTCCATGCAAGGAAAAGGCTTCAATTCACGTCCAAAACCCTAGTCCAATTCGGATTTGTTTGGTCCGAACTTTCCAAAACTGTTTGGTAAAATCTGGCTGCACGTTGTGGGCCATGTTCGTGGGAGTAAACAATCTCGGATGGAAACGATCCCAAAAGCAATCTTGACCGTTTCGACGAGACGAACAACTTTCATGTTAAACGTTTTTTGATCTGAGGCCATCTTGAGGGGGTTTTCGGCTGTTTTCCAAAGTCTGCAGCAGCCAAATTCAAAACCCGGACTAACATACCCGGAGTGTCCGGTCATCCACAGAGAAAATTAAAACCCGGATGGTTGTCCCCGGAGTGTCCGGCCATCGAGTGCAGCAGCGCTTTGTACTGGCTATAACTTTTGCATACGACCTTGGATTAAGACGATTTTTATATCAAAATCATCCGTTTCGACGAGACGCGCAACTTTCATGTTGAAACTTTTTCCATTTGAAGTCATCTTAATTGGGTTTCAAGTCATTCTTTAATCTGGTGTCACCATGAGTATCTCTGAACTTGTCATAACTTTTGTATCCGGACTCCGTTTTAGACCACTTTCATATCCATCTTGATCTTCTCAAAGAAAGCCGTATCATGGTGACTTCCAATCATAAGTTTGAATTAATCTTGACATAGATTAAAGCAACTTTTACGATTGTGCCACTTTTGAGCGTCAACAAAAACATGTACAAAAACATCACAAATACGTAGAAAAAAAATATGTGAAAATATAATAGTAGCGCTCTTTCGTGCTGGACAAGAAAACGCTACTGCTAAGGCACTTAACAGTGGCGCTGATATGAAAAGCGCTATTGTAAAGTAGGTATAGCAGACGTGCTACTCCTAAACGTTAGCTGCATCGCCTTATCAGTAGCGCGGTGCACCGCACTACTGCTAGGCTTTTCCCTAATAGTGATTGGTTCGCTTTTACTTATGCATATAGATACCGTACATATATCTATCTACTACCACTATAAAAGCACGAGAGGACGGAGAACCAAATTATCCTATCCATCCAAACCTGCAATCTAATGGTCTACATTCCTCAAACATACTAAACACGTTTTATGCTTTAATTACCCACCATGCCATTATGTTAATTAATTACCCACCATGCCATTGGGTTAACATCATCGGAACACATCCCGTTAAAAAAAATCCTCACGACGTCTCTGCCCTCTCGCGACCACGCCTCCAGGGCAGTTATGGCCACCGCCCCACACCTCACCCACCTCTTTCCCAGATCCTCCCCGCCAGCCACCACCCTTGACCTGTGCCTCCGTCGCCGGACCGCCGTGCCCCCGCTCCAGGCGCTCGGGCCGCCCCGTCCACGCGCTGCCCGGGCCGCCGCGCCCTTCCTGCCTTTCCTCACGGTTCCTCCCCCCACCGCCGCCGCTCCCTCTTCCGTGGGTCGCCGTGCTCCCTCTCTATAGCCACGGCCACTCGCTCCACCAGACGCTCGATGCCCATGTGGCGCTGCTGTCGCACACAGCGGCAAAGGGTTCCACGGCGGAGACATGGAAGAAGGATGACGGGGGTGGGGCCATTGCCATAGATGAGCGCAGCCCCGAGCAGATCCAATTAGGATCCTTCTCTCCATCTCACTCTCTTTGTGCCTTCTCCCCTCTCTGCTCTCCCGTCTCTCTCAATCTGCAGCAAGGTGTCGCGGGCTCGCGGCTGTGACGCCGGCGGCGGTAGAAACCACCACACCCTCTACATCCAATTTCTCTTTCTAACGTCTCTGTGCATCAGCAGGTTTTAGTAGACGATCCAGATTGAGAAGGTCACATGAGTTTGCCAGCAGCACCCATCTGTGTATGCTCAATTACCTATCAGTAAAGATATACATATCATTTGGTGGAATATGTAAGTAGACCTTCTGTGTATGCTCGATTACCTCTTGTATTGAATTTTCTGAAATTTTGGATCGATCAACATGTGATCAGTGGTCAGATGTAAAACTTAGCCTTACTATCAGGTTGCATGTAAGAGGTACAATTACTTGATTATCAATGCGTACTTTTCAGAAGCTTCACTAACAAGTGCAAATATGTAGTCTGGAACCATCCCTGAAAAATTATTGGTAGCCCAGGTTTAGAAGCATTTAAATATCTTTTCCAATTGTTGTAAACTCACCAAAGCTTAGGAGCGGAACTCCCTTACATGGAAGCATCCTTGCCGATGAAAGAACACTATGTTGAAATATTTACCTACTAACTATCATACTAAGAAAAACAGCCATTGATTAGTTCTTAGATTCTGGAAGGGCCTATTTGGATTATTTAAGAACAATGCTTCATACTAAGAAATTAGGCCGTTCATAAGTTATTATTTCCTGGAAGGATTTATTTGATTGATATAAGATAAAAAAAATTGCAAGCACCCAATACTTGTTTTTCCTAAATCATTGTACAGACTGCTAATTCCAGATTTGAATATCCTCCCAACTGAGGAGCAATCGTATCACAAGGATGCACATGCAGAACAAGCCCGGTTGTCAAAGGTTCAAATACTGTGTACTTAATGAGTTGTATTTTGTGAATCCTTATTACTGTGTTTCATGAATCTAGAAAATGGTAATACTAATCCAGACTTTGTCGGTATGGATGATGTTGTAGCCGCAATTGAGCCTCCACCTCCTATGTTTTTTGAAGGGCTTGGGAATGACACTAATAAAGTGGATGGGCAAACTCAAACCAACGAGGTTACGATGTGATTAATTTCTTAGAAGTTCATATATGTTCTGCTTCATGTCATCTTTAGTGCTTCAAGGGAAAACGGCTAGATTCAATTTGAAGCGTCGCGGGAAGGAGCAGGCAGCAGCGGCAATACACTGAGGGTGGAGCAGCAGAGTCACCTGATCTACCAGTATGTCTGATTGATGCTGCCCACTGCTCCATCAGCTTGCATCCATCATCTCTAAATTAGCATTATGTCAGGTAAATACAGATAATGAGTACTGCAGCCATGAACCTGTTGAGTTGGTATTTGATTCCATCTTCATGCACATGATAGTCCCACCTTTGCAGGTTCTCGATATATTTGCAATGGATTAAACAATGGGCCTCTCTTGATTCACACATGTTCACATTTCAAGCTATTTGATGGTAAATCTTGAATTTTATTTTCTTATATTTTTTTAGCGGATTAATTAGAACTGATTTGGTTTCTGATTTGTTTGGGCGAGTGCAACAGCTTGCGAAGCTTTACCACTAATCCATAGTCACTATGTAACAATTAAAAGGTGACTGATAGCTCCAATAGATGCATATTTAATATTTATTTCTGCACATCATTTAGACAGGTGGTTCCATTTGATACATTTAGGAAGAGTACGGTCTTTTCCGACTTTAGTTAATATCTATATTGTTTCTTTGCTATAATAGGCAGGTCTGGAAACACATGCTAATATAAGGCTTGAATTGCACATGTATTGTCTTATTAATCATGCACATTTTGGAGCATGATTATTTTCAAATGGTTTGTCTAACAATACTGAGGAGACCTGCATGTCTGTCAACATTCTTAATATGGAACCATTAGATGATGGATGACCATTTTTTGCAATATCCGACTGACTAATTGTACAATTGATAAGACAAGGGTTCGACTTACTTCCCTCTGCAAACATCTTCTTTGCTCAAGTAATTCAAGGTATGTTTCATTGCTCATTTAGGATGGCTGCTGAACCTCTTTGTGAACCAAGGAAGAAGTTCTCTATACAAAAATAACTTAGTTCTACATTGAAATTTTCACATATGGATAATTCAGTAACAAAAAAATTTGATTAATCGAGTTGGGAGATGTCACACAACACCATTTGCTCATAATTGTTATCTATTTGATCCTCGTGGCAGTCCTATATGTCATGAATAATTGATTCATATGTTGATGCATATATAGTTTGACTGTGCACTTGCATGTGTGCAACGTTCCAAAAGGATAATTCATAACCTAGCAATTTTAGATATCTATGAACTTCAGTATGTGCCATCACGGTCTCAACAGGATATGGTACTCTGTTTTGATTTTTTATCAAAACCTAATTATCAATTTATATATGTGCGTACAATCTTTAACCATTGTAGCTGACGATCTTTAACGTGTTTCATCATCTGTAGGTTGTGCAATGTGAGATAATCATGTATGGTATTACCGAATGGGCTGGAAAGTTTCTAAATTATGAGATATGCATGATTAAGCGGCGTCGGGACCTGTACTTCATTTAATGCAGAGCAAGAAAGGAACATCAAAGAAGCTGTTAAAATGGATGGGAGAATTTGCTAAAACATGTTTACCTATTTTTTTTAAAGATTAAGTGTATTCTAGAAAGAAAATAATTGTATGTTTCATGGAGTAACAAATCAGGAACTGTGCAGGTATGTGTTCATCTTGATGGGAGTTTGTCCGAGATGCTGGGCGAGGGGATTGTTTCCGCACTGCATGTATCCAAGTGTTTAGGGATGCCTTTTGCGAACAAATTTAGTTTTTTTTGAGCGAGGAAATTGATACTTTTTTTGTGAATGTATTCAAGTGGGTGAAATACTCCCCATTTGTCTCGAGAGGTCCAGGTATGGAAGCTTAGCACTGGGTTTGTCATTATTGAGGCAAGAATAGTTTGAATATGCACACTTTCATTATGTACTTGCAGTGCGTAATGCATCATGTGTAGAAAAAGATAGTTATATTTGTATAGAGTAAATTACAAGGTTTGAGGTATTTGAATAAAAAATACTTTGTTGTTTCATGACATGCAACAATGCCATCTTTTGTGCTTGTTATTATAAGTTTGAGTAAATTTGTATTAGTTAATATAATGTACGATGACTGCCACGTTTGACTAATTTTATATTAATTTAGACGTGCGTTGCACGTGCACATTTACTAGTACTCAATATGGAACACAGAAACCGACTATCAAAGCATTGCTGATCCGATCCCGCATACTATATATAGGTCATTAACTGACATATAAAAATGTTTGGATAATTTTACTTCTACAAATATACTCACAAAAACTGAGTACATTTTTAGCATTGGCTAAAAGGGTTATTATTCGAATGAAAGCACATAACTGTCGCGTAAAAGATGTTGTATTTTCAGTACCAAATTTACGATTTGATCCAAAAATAAGGAGGCATTAAAATGATGCGGATCTTTGGGTCTTGGGTGCCAATGCACTTGAATTTGATCTTTTTAAAAGTATTGTGAAATTAGTCAAAAATTTCAGAAACTTCTTGCAAACAAGAATGATACGGTGTTATACCCGTGTGACAAGTTTCGCGAATGAATGAGTTTTATGGTATTTTAGGCTAAACAAAACAAAATCGACACTATATAAACATATTCACACCTTTTGTTTATGTCAAGGAGTCCACGGAAGTCACTTCTTCGCTAAAATTTTTATACAAGTATAACACTACAAGATTCTCGTCTCCGAAAATTTTCAGGAATTTTTGACTCTTTTTGTTATTTATAAATTATTATTTTTCAAACAGGTTGCAATGGGACCCAAGATTCATTAGGTATTTCCGGGCATTAAAATGACATAGTATATAGCACTAATAAGGTTCTCCTATATGACATGAATGCGCCATCAATTTCTCCGACGAATACCCTAGTATATTTGTACAGCAATTAGTGTACAATTTTCACAAATTTCTCTGACAAATACCCTCGTATATTATCAGTTCATTTTCCGGCAGAAATTGAAAATATGCCGTAAATATATTTTAGCGGCATTGTTATCCTTTTGACCAAAAAATGAATCCCATTACTCGGCAATAAATGCGGCAGACTATATAAAACCCAACCTGATGCCCGGGGTACTCCCAGCAATTTGACTCCCGAGGCTCGTCTAGTCTAATCCACCTCCCCACTAATCCACCAGCTGTTTACACAGGGTCAGCTAACCGCTCTCTCTATAGATCAACGTCACTCCCCATCTTGTTCGTCTTGGTCACCCCCACCCCCACTTTCCCTTCACTGGTCAAAGGCACCACCACCACAGTACAAGCCAAGCCAAGCCAAGCCAAGCCAGAGAAGAGGACCAGGCGTAGGTGGATGCAAGTGTGAGCCCACCGTGTCCGCCCCATTCACACCCTAGCCACATGGAGCATCCGGCGCCGGCGCCGGAGCCGATGCTGCTCGACGAGCAGCCCCCCACCGCAGTCGCCTGCGAGAAGGTAACCGGATCTGTGCTGGGATGGTGTTGGCCGTGTGTTTCTTGGCGTGGTGTTCCGTTGAGCTGATGTTTAGCGTGTTGTTTTCGTTGGGCGCTCTTGTTGAGCAGAAGCAGCAGGATGGCGAGGCGCCGTATGCGGAGGGGAACGACGCCATGACCGGTCACATCATCTCCACCACCATCGGCGGCAAGAACGGCGAGCCCAAGCAGGTGAGCTCAGCGTCTCTTATGTTTCGCTTGTGTCTCTTGGCCTGAGTTTGCACGGCCAGTTCTTGCCTTGGTGAGATGTGTCTGCTCTCCTGCAGCTATTCTCTTTAGCTATGACAACTCATTGAAATATAGCTGTGTGGAGTCTTGGTTAGATTTTTCTTCGTTTACCAAATACGAAAAAAATGTTTCAAAGCGGCTGAATTTATCAATTATCAAGGACGATGTAGCTTGTCAGCCTATTTTTGTAGTGCTCATTTGTTTGATCCTCATGTAACTATGGTTTGCTCAAGAGATCTGTTCCAAATATGCCTGTGTGGTGTTCCATACCGTGGGTTTTCGGGACAAATTTGGACGGCTTCAGTTAGATTTTGGCCAACACTAGTGCTCAAATCTGTTACTATGAGCAACAGCTGATACCTCTTTGGCGCCCAGTTGGTAATGTCCTGCTTTGTTTTTCAGACGATTAGCTACATGGCGGAGCGCGTTGTGGGCACTGGTTCGTTTGGCATCGTCTTTCAGGTGATTGCTCTAGCCATTGTTTGTTTCCTTGTTTGTGTTGTTGACTACCAGCCTGATGTTTAGGGAAATGTTGCATGTGTAGGCTAAATGCCTGGAGACCGGGGAGACGGTGGCCATTAAGAAGGTACTGCAGGACCGACGGTACAAGAATCGTGAGCTGCAGCTTATGCGTTCGATGATCCATTCCAATGTTGTCTCCCTCAAGCACTGCTTCTTCTCAACCACAAGTAGAGATGAGCTGTTTCTGAACCTTGTCATGGAGTATGTCCCGGAGACACTCTACCGCGTGCTTAAGCACTACAGTAATGCCAAACAGGGGATGCCACTTATCTACGTCAAGCTTTACACCTATCAGGTTTGTGAATTTCCAGTGAATAAATGTGAAATGTGTGTCTGTCATTGTGCAACTATTCTAAGTCAATTTTACATTTGTGGCAGCTATTCAGGGGGCTGGCGTACATTCATACTGTTCCAGGAGTCTGTCATAGGGATGTGAAGCCACAAAATGTTTTGGTATGTATCAGAGGCCGGGGTCTTCCCCTTTCTGAAAAAAATGTATCAGTGAACACTGAACAGATTTGCTCAGTTTTCATGTATGGCT
This sequence comes from Triticum urartu, assembly GCF_003073215.2. Lineage (NCBI taxonomy): Eukaryota > Viridiplantae > Streptophyta > Magnoliopsida > Poales > Poaceae > Triticum > Triticum urartu. Next base: position 119,330,880 of record NC_053022.1, read on the forward strand.
TTTCTTGCTTGATCTTGAACTTGCCTCCACTTGCTTCATTATACAGGTTGATCCTTTAACACATCAAGTTAAGATCTGCGACTTTGGAAGCGCGAAAGTTCTGGTATGTTGGCTCTTTCCCCAAGAGTTTAGTGATACGTACACACTGCTTCAATCCATTTGTCCTGTCGTGTAGGCTACTCATTCTATTCAGTATTGAACCAGAATCGGCATCATGGTCTGTGCTATTTTGATTTAGTCTTACTGTTTTAGGCTTATAGCTGGCCAGGTGTTAAGATTAAAATTAAGTCACTTTTATATACCTTACAGTTTGACTTCTTCAGATATTTTTGGTTTATAAACTATTATCTCTGTATTCCGCTTATTCCTTCCTAGATTGCTGAATTCTTGCTTTAGCCGAATGCAAAGTTTCTGATCTTCACTTCATTTATTTACATTGGATGTCCGACACTGAATTTAAACTTTTGTTCCTTTACTACAATATCAACCTGCATAGTACTTTGATGTTACTTACCTGCTAATCCGATATCATTTTTCTTGTCCTGTTCTATCAGGTGGCGGGTGAGCCCAATATATCATACATATGCTCACGCTACTACCGTGCTCCGGAGCTTATATTTGGTGCGACTGAATATACAACATCGATAGATATATGGTCAGCTGGTTGTGTTCTTGCAGAACTGCTCCTTGGTCAGGTTAGTTCCTTCGTTTCGTTCACATATATTGCAATCTCCTAGGTTCCAACTAAGATGTCAATACTGTAGTTTCTGATCTTTCATTTGTTTTTGCTAGCCATTATTTCCAGGCGAGAGTGCAGTCGATCAACTCGTAGAGATAATCAAGGTATGCAAACATTCCATATATCTTTCTTTCGCTTATACTATTAGATGTTGTTGACCTTTGTGATGTTCTTGTAGGTTCTTGGAACGCCAACTCGGGAGGAAATACGTTGTATGAACCCGAATTATACGGAGTTTAGGTTTCCACAGATAAAAGCTCATCCTTGGCACAAGGTAGGCTTGCAATCTCATTCTAATGTCCAATCATATATCACATTTGCTGTTATTAATATATGTGGCTCACTGTTATTAATATAGCTCAGCCGTATATAAGATCTGCTGTAATATACTTAACCATGTAATGTGATGCCTACGTGTACTGATTGCACTTTGCTGTGACCAGGTTTTCCACAAGAAAATGCCTCCTGAAGCCATAGATCTTGCTTCACGTCTTCTTCAATATTCACCAAGCCTCCGTTGCACTGCTGTAAGTATTTTCTTTTCACGTTGCTTGCTCTTCCAGGTGTTTGTTGCGGCAAGTAGGAGAGGAACAGATGAATGTAAATGTAAATATGAATGGTCTTTTAGAGACAATCAGATATATAATTGTCCTTATTGATTGTTGGTAACTTATTTATGTATATGTGTGTAGTGTACGTTTGTCAAACTAGATTGATCAGTACTAGTCTTCTTTTTTTTCTTTTCGAAAAGGGGGGACTCCCCGGCCGCTGCATGATGTATACGGCCACAATTATAAATAAATAAAGTAGTTCAACAAGGTCTTGCAATCTGCTGCAAAAAAGTAGGCTGGCTCACAAAGAGCTAGAAAAACAAAAAAGGCCCAAAAGCCACAACCGGCTGGCATAAGATAGATAGATAGGTAAACTAATCGCCTATCCTATTACTAGTCTTCTATGAGCATCATAATCATAGTTATGAGGACCGCTAATCCAGTACCATAGATCGATGCTTGGCAGATGACGAGTTGATATTTAGTCGTCTTGTAACATGTTTTGCTATAGCGTGATGGCTATATTCACGCATTTGAATATCCGCATGCAGCTTGACGCATGTGCGCATCCTTTCTTTGATGAGCTACGGGAGCCTAACGCGCGCCTGCCAAATGGACGCCCGTTCCCACCTCTGTTCAACTTCAAGCATGAAGTAAGTGCATCAGAGAAAAACTAGGCTGCTCATTTGCAATTTGACAAAAATGTATGCAACCTGTTCGTGCTGTTGTGCTTATGGGATCTTCTTTTTTTTTTTCTGCAGCTGGCCAATGCTTCACAAGACCTCATCAACAGGCTTGTGCCTGAACATGTTCGCCGACAAGCTGGTCTTGCTTTCGTGCATGCGGGGAGCTAAATATGCGCACCGGTGCCCTCAACCTTGCACCTTATTGTTTTGCCATGGGCAGAAGGGTGGTGGTTTAAGATGGAGGCAGGTCAGATGATCCCTGGAGCGATATATGCCAGATTCCATCATCAGGAGTACCGGTAGAGCACCGAGGAATAACAACTGTCTAGATCATCTGCCAGGGAAGGAGACTTGCCAGGGAAACAGCATAGCCTTACGCCGTGGACCCGAGTTTTCTTTCAGTTTTTGCCCTATTGTAAGAGTTATTAATAGCTTCTTAATGTACTGTAGCTCGTAAGTTGTCAACTATTTTGTTCTCCATTCACTGACGTATTGTTGCAGTAAACTTCGCTGTTCAATAAGTTGTGTCATGGCAGAGCTTGCACGCCCACTGCCTGTCATGTAGTCAAGCTGTCTATTTTCTGTTGGGTAGTTGCGACCCGTCGTGAGATGGCATGGCTGAACTGGAATTAGGGTTCGTGGGATCGAGAATTGGGGAAGCTATAGGTTTAGTATGGCCAAAGGCTCACAATATAATCCAATGCTGATTCCAGAAAAACAGGGGAGGCTTAAATTGCCCCGCTAGCAACAGGTAGAAAGGAAACAACTCGGCAAGTGAACTGATACAATAATACTCCCTTTGTCTTAAAATAACTGTCTCAATTTTGTACCAACTTTAATATAAAGTTATACTACGGTTAAGACATCTATTTTGGAATGGCACGAGTAGTAAATAATGGTTGAATAGATGGAGTCCCACGAGCCGTCCGATCCTGTGACGAGCTTCAATCTTGAGCGTCCACTAACTGAATCTTGATGAGGAGTTATATGAAGCAGTTTCGGCCTGACAATCCCTCCCCGTGAAAGACGAACTTGTCCTCAACTAGTTGATGGGCGATCGAACCAGCCTCCTACTGTTTGCTTGAACAAGGCCGGGAAGGTGGTCTTGATGAAATCAGTGTCTTCCCAGGATGCATCATGATGCGGAACATCTTACAGTCATTCCCATAGACCTATCTTCGTCTCTCAAGACACCACGTGGACTGATGACACGAGCTCGTGCAAGGACTACCACGAACGAGGTTAACTCTCTCTTTGTTGAACTCTCCTTTGACCCACTTGAGACATGGCTACTACCTCAAATGGAGATGCTTTATGTGCTTAGATACCAAAGAAGCAACCAAGGAGAAGTTACAGTGCAAGATGGACAACGAGAGCATGAAGAAAATCTTCTCAGCGCAGAAATACCGGTACAACCGCCCATGTATCGCCCAACTACCGCCCGGGCAGTACAACCGCTCGACTACCGCCCAACAACCGGTCAAGCTTCTGTGATCGAGTGGTGCAAGGCCGCTACAGCACCCGTTTATCCCCGTAACAGCCACCAGACTGGTACAAATGCCCCAAGCACCGGTACAACTGCTGAGCACATCCGGAAACACCTCCAAGAACTAGTACGTGAGCTCCCAGCGGTACAACCGCCCCCATGACCGGTACTACCGCCCTGCCTATGCGCAGTGAAAGGGGTTTCACCCCATGTATCCCCAACTTACCCCTTCGACTATATATACTTGTCCCCTACCTCCGTATTAGGGTTAGCGTTGTGTTAGCTCATATGTGAGATAGAGCTTCGCTCATCCATCTGGATCTACTCCACCGCGAGGGACCGACACCTCCTCGGAGAAGATCCTTCTTGGATTCAAGACCCCTTTTTTGGGAAGATCATCAAAACCTCCTCACGGAGAAGAACCGGTTACCCTATGTATCGTCCTTTGTTAGATTCGGATCGTGCATCTCTTTGTGTTTCGAGGATCTAGCATATGTGTGATCGTTCTTGTTGGTTTGAATGACTCTCTCGTGTCCCCCCTCGTGTTCTTTGTGGGATTTGCTCCAATCGTGAAAGATCGGGCAACTAGGGTTCTACCCTACATCATCTTGGTATCAGAGCCACGTTGATCACGAATTTGGAGTCTCCCCTACTGTTTTCTAGCCTTCTTTTGTTTGTTTTCATCCTAAATTCGAAAATCCCCACCAAAAATACCCCCCCCAATTTTTTTTGTGATTTGTTGGTGTGATGAAGTTTTGTTGGATTTGATCCATGGATTTCGTGTGTAGCAGGTAGATCTAGCTTTCCAACAAGTTTCCCCACCTTCCATCCTTGAAATCTTCGCAATTTTGTTCCCGAAATCATCCATTTTCGCCCCAAGTTCATCCCCGATCCAGATCTGAGAACATTTTCCCGACAAATGTGGTACAACCGGCCCCCGAGGCGGTACAACCGCTACCCCCAACACCTGATACTTCTGCCAGCCCAAAACTGGAACTCCAGGACGCTCCAGGAGCGGTACAACTGCCTGCTCAAGAGGTACAACCGCCCATCCCAGTTTCAGCCTCGGCTGATTGACAGTTTTGACCATAACTAATTCATCCGGACTCGGATTTTGACGTTCTTTAGATCGCTGAGTAGCTATTGACATTCCCCATCCATCTAGTTAGGTTCCAACACCATTTGACTCCATCAAATTTTCATAATTTTGGCATCTTTGCCTATGGCCACCACCATCATACGCTATACCACATTTCGACTTCCGCAACTTAACCCATTATCGATTCCCATAGCATTTGTGGTTGCTTGAGTTGTGATTTGAGTCTCCTAACGTGTTTCGGCTACTTAGGGACGGTTGCTTCTTCTTCAACCACCACCACCACTACCACCATTTGACTTTGGTTTTGAGAATTTGAGTTGTGGTTCATCGTTTCCTAGGGTGTTTCGGCTAACTAGGAACGGTTCGACATCGACATTACCGCCGCTCATCTTCGCCACGTACTCGTCATCAACGACGACCACTTCACCATTTTGACACCATCATCCGTTCTTGCTTACAAACAACCAACCTCAACGGTAACCTCCATATCATCTTGGTATCATGATATATCATCATTGTATATTCTTGCCATTGCATTGATAACCGCATAGACCATTTTGCGTACCTTTCCTATCGAGACTAGCCTTTGAGTATTGCCGACAACGTTACTTGTGCACATTTGTGATCATAGCTCCCATTGCATACATACCATATCATCTTGGTCCATATCTTGGTATCATCTCTTGTGTCACAAGGTTGTCATAAGCATAAAAAATTGCTATCTTGGTTCGTGAAGTTTTGCATGAGAAAAGAGCTCAAAATAGAGAGAGAGAGCCATCCAAGCTTTTAAGCAAAAGAGGAAAGATAAGCAAAGAGCTTATAATCAAGAACCATAGCATCATATTACATTAAGATTGTCATACTAGATCATCTTGGATCATATCATCGAAATACCATACATATAGCATACTTGGGATAGAAGTCGTTGCATTTTTGCTTAGTAGGTTGTGCACAAGTTTTGTATCCGCCTATGGTGCAATCGTGCTAGCGTCTCTCTAGTGTTGTGCAACAAGAGCATTCTCATGGATTCCACATTTTGGCTCATTCCTTGGTTGCACGACCCCATTTATCTATCCGTGTGTGAGTTTCCGTGTACCATATCTTGCTATTGGTCTACTTGTTGCATTTGCAAATTGTGGATCTTTTCCAACATTATTGAGGCTCCCTAACAATTGCATCAAAATTTGTGCCACCATCCTAACCGAGCTCCACTATAAGCTTTTACTTGTGTAGGTGTGAGAAACTGACAAGAATCGGTACCAATTGTGCTATTTCCTTGTTCCACATTTGAGTGATCATTGATCCATCTTCAACATCGGTCAAGATACATTTGGTATAAGTTCTTCTCTTTCTCCCACTCACATATTTTCTTGAAATGATGGATAGGCCAAGTACTTCTACCAACCCACTCTTCATCGGGCAAGATGACGACATGTCCTGCTATGTCACAAAGAGCCACCTCTTTGGTGCACAACGAGCTTTGCATCAAGAGCAACAAGCAATGAACGAACACATCAACAACCTCGCCACCGACTTGCGACTCTCCGAGCAACATACAAGAGACTACTTCGACAACAAGCTCGATGACCACAAACAAGAGAATGACGCAAGAATGGACGAGATTTGTGCTTTGTTGGCCAACCGCTCTTCTACCACTTCGTCCTACTCAAGATGGAGCCACTCAAGTTGACACTCTGACGACACCATCTCCGGCTCAAGTACTCCGACATCGAACACTCTTCGACGAGCCGCGCGCCAAGACCTTCAAGCAAAGCACAATCCTCTACATGACTACGACTCTCAAGAGCAAGTTCATGCACAAGAACATCGACACCGTCAAAACCAAACTACTTTCACGCAAGCACAAGAACGACAACGCCAACGTCAATAAGAAGAGGAAGAGCAAGCATGAAAACACCAAGATGCACAAGATGCTGAGGCACAGTGTCAACAACAACAACGATGAGAAGATCAAGCACTTGAGGCGCAACGTGCCCTCCGAGATTCAAGTCGAGCCGTAGACACGCACAACCGGCAAGCTCATGAGCAACAAGAAGCACTTCGCAATGAAGTTCAAGGGAGGATTTATCAATCCCAAGTGCATTGTCAAGTTCCTCAAGCTCCTCCACAAGCTCGACAAGAACATCAAGTTCACCAAGAACAAGAAGATAATGGAAATCCTCCACGATAAGAGCAAGTTGAGGGATACAATTCTCCTCGTCAAGGACGTCATCATCCCCTACCCCAACACAATGAAGAGCAACGCTACGGCAAGCTAAATTTCACCATGCCCAAGTTTTCCGGAAGCAATGATTCCGGAGAGTACTTTTCATGGGCATTGAAGGTTTACAAAATCTTCCGCTTGCACAACTATGAGGAAGAGAAGAAGATCGCAATGGCATCCCTTGAGTTCCATGACCACGTCCTCATTTGGTGGGAACAAGTCATTGAGCGCCGTGAGGCAAGAGGTGAACCACCCATCACTACTTGGGCGCAAATGAAGGATGTCATGAGATCATGTTTTGTGCCAACATACTACAACCGCGACCTCTTCAAGAAACTCCAACTTCTCAAGGAAGGAACCAAGAGCGTTAAAGAATACTACAAAGAAATGGAGATTGCCATGATAAGAGCCAATGTCACGAAAGATGATGAGCAAACTATGGCATGTTTCTTAATGGACTCAATCATCCTATCAAGAAGATCGTCGACTTCCAACCTTACTCCAATCTCATGGAGCTAGTGCATCAAGCTACCAAGGCGGAATGGCAAGTGCAAGATGACTTCAAGTATGCCAAGTACTCTTCCAAGAGATACGGCTTCTCCAACACCCAAGCTTCAATGACTCCAACACCTTCTACCTCAACGAAGCCTTCTACAAGCAACAACGACAAGTCAAGTTACAAGAAAACTTTGACAAATTCAAGTCGTCCTCCTACTACAAGCAACTTCAAGCCAAGAGATTCATCATCCTCTACCTCAACCGATGAGACCATCAAGACAAGTTCCTTCAAATGCTTTACATGCGGCGGCCGAGGCCACAAGTCCTTCGAGTGTACCAACAAGCGCACCATGATCTTCAACGGCGATGGTACATATGACTCCACGAGTGAAGGCGAAATGGAAGCCCTTGAGCAAGTGGCCATGCACCGGCAAGTGAACAAAGATGAAGATGATCAAGTCTTTTGTGACGAAGATCCGAGCCCCGCTCTTGTTGTCTCCAAGGTCTTGATGCTTCAACATCAACAAGACGAAGACCAAAGATGCCATATCTTCCACACCAAGGTAGGTATCAATGGAAGGTCCGTGAAGGTCATCATCGATGGAGGGAGTTGCCATGACTTAGCGAGTGAAGAACTATGCTCCAAGCTCCAATTGGTCAAGATGAAGCACCCACATCCCTACAAAGTTCAATGGCTAAGCGACTCCAGCACTATCCAAGTCGAGCATATGGTACAAGTTTCCTTCAAGATCGGAGCTTACGAAGACACTTTGGAGTGTGATGTTGTTCCTATGTCTGTTTGCCACCTACTTCTTGGACGACCATGGAAATTTGACCGAGGCGTCATCCACAATGGACGGACCAATCACTATAGCTTCAAGATGAAGGGAAAGGAGTACGTTCTATGACCTATGTCTCCAAGCCAAGTGATCACCGACAAGCAAGCAAGCCACCCATCATGGAGAGAATAGTGAGAGAGCGAACCACCAAAAGGAGAGTGAGCGCCACAAGCCCAAATTGAGTGCCTCCACGATGAGAGACAAGAAGAACTTAGTCCTATTTTCCACCAAAAGTGAGATAAGAGAAGTGTGTGAGAACCCATCAAGTGTCATGCACTATGTCATTTTGTGCAAGGACGAGGCACCAAAAGCTAACACCTCTCACAATCTACCTTCAGTGTTATCTTCTCTATTGCAGGAATTCCAAGATGTATTTCCCGACGAGCTACCTCTGGGTCTACCTCCAGTACGAGGCATCAAACACCGAATCGACCTCATCCCCGGAGCACCCCTTCCCAACAAGGCTCCCTACCGCGTCAACCCCGAGGAAACAAAGGAGATCCAACGGCAAGTACAAGAACTCATTGACAACGGCCATGTATGAGAAAGTCTGAGCCCTTGTGCCGTACAGGTAATCCTTGTTCCCAAGAAAGATGGTACATATCGCATGTGTTCCGATTGTCATCCTATCAATGCTATTACCGTGCATTATCGTTACCCTATTCCACGCCTAGATGATATGCTAGATGAGCTTAGCGGAGCCACCATTTTCTCTAAAATTGATCTTAAAAGTGGCTACTATCAAATACGCATCCAAGAAGGTGATGAATGGAAAACCGCATTTAAGACCAAATTTGGCTTATATGAATGGCTTGTTATGCCAATGGGTTCATCTGAAGCACCCGGTACTTTCATGCGAGTCATGCACTTTGTTCTTCGACCCTATATTGGTGTATTTGTTGTGGTCTATTTTGATGATATTCTTGTGTTTAGCAAATCTCTCAAAGATCATGTCACCCATCTTATAACCGTGATGCAAACTCTTAGAAAAGAGCGCCTTTATGCTAATATGGAAAAATGCCTTTTTGGTGTTGATAAGCTTGTTTTCTTGGGTTTCGTTGTGTCTTCTAAGGGTGTTCATGTTAATGAATCTAAGATCAATGCTATTAAAACTTGGCCCCATAACCAACCAACTTGCAATAAGTGCGTAGTTTTCTTGGTCTAGCCGGTTTCTATCATAGATTTGTGAAGGATTTTAGCACCATTGCTTCACCTTTGCATCCTTTGAGTAAGAAAAATGCACCTTTTGTTTGGGGACCATCCCAAGACACCACATTTAATGAGCTTAAGAATTTGCTTACTCATGATCCCGTTCTTGCATTACCAAACTTTGACAAACCTTTTGAAGTTCATTGCGATGCTAGTGGTAATGGCATAGGAGGTGTGTTAACACAAGAGAGGCAACCCATAGCATACTTTAGTGAGAAACTTTCCGGAGCGCAACTCAATTATCCAATCTATGACAAAGATCTATCTGCTTTAGTGCAAGTTTTGCGTGAGTGGGAACATTATCTTCTACCTCATGAATTTGTCATCCACACCGATCATGAAACGCTTAAGTATCTCAAAGGTCAAACTAAGTTGAACAAGCGTCATGCTAAATGGAGTGAATTCACTGAGTCATTTCCTTATGTCATCAAGTATATCAAAGGCAAGGAAAATGTTGTGGCGGATGCGCTTTCCCGCAAATGCATGCTTGTTACTAAACTTGAACTGAATGTCATTGGCTTTGAGCACATAAAAGATTTGTATGTGCATGATCCTACTTTTGCTATTCCTTATGCGAAATGTTTGACGCATACATCTTGGGAACGCTATTACATCAAGGATGATTATCTTATGAGAGCTATCAAACTTTGCATCCCTGAGTCTTCTCTTCGTTTGTTACTTTTGCAAGAATCTCTTGGAGGAGGACTAATGGGACACTTTGGATGTGACAAGACATTTGCTACGCTCTCCAAGAACTATTTTTGGCCCAAGATGTTTCACGACGTCTCACGCTTCACCAACCGATGTTCGACATGTCGCAAAGCTAAGTCCAAAGCTCAATCTCATGGTATATATACACCCCTTCCCATTCCATACCACCCATGGGAAGATATTAGCATGGATTTCGTGCTTGGTTTGCCTATGACTAGAAATGGAAAGGATTTCGTGTTTGTTGTTGTGGATTGATTCTCTAAAATGGCTCATTTCATTCCTTGCAACAAGATAGATGATGCTTCACATGTTGCCAATCTTTTCTGTAGAGAATTCTTGTGCCTACATGGAGTGCCAAAGACGATTGTCTCGGACCGCGACGTCAAGTTCTTGAGTTACTTTTGGAAGACCTTATGCGCCAAGCTCAACATCAAGCCACTATTCTCCATGGCATACCATCCACAAACCGACGGCCAAACGGAAGTGACGAACCGAATGCTCTCCACTCTACTACGTGTGTTGATCAAGAGGAACATCAAGGAGTGGGAGGAGTGCCTACCCATCGCCGATTATGCCTACAACCGCGCACGACATTCGACTACCGGCAAGTCCCCTTTCAAGGTCGTCTAAGGTTTCAACCTGTTGTCCCCATTGGACATTCTTCCTCTACCACTTCAAGAGCGCATCAACATGGAAGCGAGTGCATGAGCGAGGTATCTCAAGAAGGTGCATGAAGATACAAGGCACACCATCGAGCGGCAAGTACAACGCCTCGCGACCATGATCAACACTAAGAAGTGCCCCATGATATTCAACACCGGAGATCTTGTGTGGATACACCTTCGTAAGGACCGCTTCCCCAACGAACGCAAGTCCAAGCTTCTACATCAAGCCGACAGACCCTTCAAGGTGCTAGAACGCTACAACAAAAACACCTACAAGATCGACATCCCACGCGACAAGTACTCCATGAGCGACATATTCAACGTCAAAGATGTCTCTCCCTACCAGGGTGATGAAGTTCTTGATCCAAGGTTGGATCTTTCCCGGGGGGGGGGGGGAGATGATGCGGAGCATCCTATGATCATCCCCATGGACCTACCTTCGTCTCCCAAGACACCACGTGGACCGATGACACAAGCTCGTGGAAGGGCTATCGCGAATGAGGTTAACTCTCTCCATGTTGAACTCTCCTTTGACCCACTTGAGACATGGCTACTACCTCAAACGGAGATGCTTTGTGTGCTTAGGTACCAAGGAAGCTACCAAGGAGAAGTTACGATGCAAGATGGACAATGAGGGCATGAAGAAAATCTTCCCAGCGCAGAAATACCGGTACAACCGCCCATGTACCGCCCACCTACCGCCCGGGCGGTACAACCGCTCGACTACCGGTCAAGCTTCTGTGATCGAGCGGTGCAAGGCCGGTACAGCACCGGTTTATCCCTGTAACAGCCACCAGACCGGTACAAACGCCCCAAGCACTGGTACAACCGCTAAGCACATCCGGAAACACCTCCAGGAACCAGTACCCGAGCTCCCAGCGATACAACCACCCCCATGACCGGTACTACCGCCCTGCATGCGCGCAGTGAAAGGGGTTTCACCCCATGTATCCCCAACTTACCCCTTGGACTATATATACTCGTCCCCTAGCTCCGTATTAGGGTTAGCATTGTGTTAGCTCATATGTGAGATTGAGCTTCGCTCATCCATCTGGATCTACTCCACCGCGAGGGACCGACACCTCCTCGGAGAAGATCCTCCTTGGATTCAAGACCCCTTTTTTTGGGAAGATCATCAAGACCTCCTCACGGAGAAGAACCGGTTACCCTATGTATTGTCCTTTGTTGGATTCAGATCATTTATCTCTTTGTGTTTCGAGGATCTAGCATATGTGTGATCATTCTTGTTGGTTTGAGTGACTCTCTCGTGTTTCCCCTCGTGTTCTTCATGTTCTTTGTGGGATTCACTCCAATCATGGAAGATCGGGCAACTAGGGTTCTACCCTACATCACATCATCTAGTGGTAGATTCGCTCGTTGGACCACAGGTAGATTATTGCAAGGAATTTGTTGTGTCTCCAGTACTAAAACTGGCCTAATTTTGATCCATTCTTCTTCTCCAACCAGAGGGGGATCAGCGCATGGAATAGCTTGAGGCCCCACGTCCTTCAACTGTCTCACATGGAAAATTGGATGAGTATGGGCTTTCTCTGGAAGGAGAAATTTATAGGCCACTTTTCCCATTTTAGGAATAACCCGGAATGGTCCATAGAATTTGCTCTACAATTTGATGTGCACCATCAAACCAAATACATTTAGGCGGTACGGTTGCATATTCAAATACACCACGTCCCCCACGTCGAAACTGCGCTCAATACGCTTACGATCCGCATACTTTCTCATGTGCGCTTGAGTTGCTTCCAATTGTCTTTTGGTTGCTGCATCCACTTGTCTCCGTCACTTAGAAAGTGCTCTGCGTCAGCACTAATACTGTCAGGGATGATGTTTTCACAAATTCTTGGGGGTGGTATCCATACATCGATTCAAATGGATTTTTTGAAGAGAGGAATCAAAAGAAGTCTTGTAATAGCCCTCCGCCATTGCCAGGTGACTTGTCCATTTTGTCAGCTCATCAGATGCCTCGCAGTGCAAGTAATTTTCGATGCTTGGATTCATACATTCCGCATGACCGTCAGATTGTGGATGATACGCAGAACTGTAGAGTAGTTCACTGCCCATGCTTCTGAATATATGCTGCCAAAGTTTACTTGTGAAGATCCGGTCATGATCAGAAACTATTGCCAGTGGAGGGCCATGTAACTTCAATACATTTTCAATGAACGTTGTAGCCACTTTCATCACTATAAGTGGATGAGCAAGGGGTATAAAATGGGTAAATTTGGAAAGCATGTCAACCACCACAAAAATAACTTCATTTCCTTTTGATTTCGGTAGCCCTTCGACGAAATCCATACTGACATGTTTCCACATCATATCAGGGATTTTATGTGGGTCCAGGAAACCAGGATAAGGACATGTTTCCCCTTTATTTGTCTGGCATGTTGGGCACTAAGTGACAAAATGGTCCACATCTCTCTTCATACCTTGCCAATAAAATATTTTCTTGAGCCTGTGGTAAGTAACTTTCATACGAGAGTGCCCTCCAAGTGCAGAAGAGTGTAAGGCATGGAGAAGCCTATATCACAGGTCACTAACCTTGCCTACATAACCTTTCCTTTGTGTCTGATGATCCCATCATGTAAGCTGTATTGGTCCACTCTGTGCTCTGGTGATAGTAGCAGTTTCTCAAGTAGTCTTTTGCAGTGCTTGTCTGTCGGATAATAATCCCCCGCAGCTAATATCTAGGTAGGTGTTACTAAAGAAATTGCTTGCAAGGAAATATTCCTGGACAAAGTGCCTGCTACAATGTTATCTTTGCCCTTTTTTGCAGTCCAAATGGAAGTTGAATTCCAATAACTTCAACATGAGTTTGTGTTGAATTCTTGAGAAGATTTTTTGATCTGTCATAAACTTGAGACTTTGATGACCTGTTCTAATAATAACATCTGACTGTTGGGGAACACAGTATTTCAAAAAAAAATTACCTATGATCACCAAGATCTATCTAGGAGATGCATAGCAACGAGAGGGGAGAGTGTGTCTATGTACCCTCGTAGACTGAAAGCGTAAGCGTTTAGTAATGCCGTTGATGTAGTGGAACATCTTCACGATCCAACCGATCCTAGCACCGAACGTACGGCACCTCCGCGTTCAGCACACGTTCAGCTCGATGATGTCCCTCGAGCTCTTGATCCAGTTGAGGACGAGGGAGAGTTTTGTCAGCATGATGACGTGTTGACGGTGATGATGAAGTTACTGGCATAGGGCTTCGCCTAAGCACTACGATGATATGGCCGAGGTGTGTAACTTTGGAGGGGGGCACCGCACACGGCTAAGAGAAGACTTGGTGTGTCTTTGGGGTTCCCCCCTCCCACGTATATAAAGGAGGGCGGAAGAGGAGGTCGGCCCAAGGGGGGCGCGCCATAGGGGGGAGTCCTACTTGGGCTCCCGGTCCAAGTAGGATTTGCCCCCCTTTTCTATTCCAACTAGGAGAAGGAGGGAAGGAGGAAGAGGAGAGAAGGAAGGAGGGGGGGGGGGGGAGGGGGGAAGGGAGGGAAGGGAGGGGGGGGGGGGGGGGCGCCGCCCCCTCCCCTTGTCCAATTCGGATTGGAAGGGGGATGTGCGCCACCTCCTGGCGGGCCCTCTCTCTTCTCCACTAAGGCCGATGGTGGCCCATTAACCTCCGGGGGGGGGGGGTTCCGGTAACCCCCGGTACTCCGAAACTTATCTGAATCAACCCGAACCATTCCGGTGTCCGAATGTAACCTTCCAATATATGAATATTTACCTCTCGACCATTTCGAGACTCCTCGTCATGTCCGTGATCTCATCCGGGACTATGAACAAACTTCGGTCATCAAATCACATAACTCATAATACAAATCGTCATCGAACGTTAAGCGTGCGGACCCTACGGGTTCGAGAACTATGCAGACATGACCGAGACACATCTCCGATCAATAACCAATAGCGGAACCTGGATGCTCATATTGGCTCCCACATATTCTACGAAGATCTTTATCGGTCAAACCGAATAACAACATACGTTGTTCCCTTTGTCATCGGTATGTTACTTGCCCGAGATTCGATCGTCGGTATCCAGTGGTGCGCGTCGGTCCTAAACAAATGGTTTTAAACCCCTTTCCGCGATGGCATCTAGAACCGTCACCAAGTGAGTGTGGGCGATAGGGTGTTCCTTCCCACACGACCCAGAAACCGTCGGGGATATGTCCTCCTGGCACACACGTTCGGCAAAATGAGGTCGTGTGCGACCGTTGAGCGCTCAAATACGGAAATACGTACAGTAGAGCTAAAAATACAATTATACGGCGAAATTGTTTCTGGTCGCAAGTACATCCCACACAGTCACTCCCCGCTAAACGTTTCCATTCGTATGTACATCCCACACAGTCGCTCCAAGGAAAACGTTTCCGTTCACAGGTACATCACACACAATTTTTCCCGTTAAATCGTTTGTGATAGCGTTTCCATTGCACACGATATTAATAATTTTATCGTTTGCATTATTGAATGCATCACACACGGTGCATAGAAAGAAACTGTGTGGCAAAGGCTGTCCATCACACACACTTTTTATGTGATAAACGTTTGCGCAAGGTGGCCTAATGCAAACAGTTTTCAAGAGAAAGGCATGTGTGCAGTGGAGATTGATCGCACACGTAGTGGATCCTAGAAACGTTTCTGATCTCCACGTATATCGCAAACGTTTCACTTTCGCAAACCGTGTGCAGTGTAATCCCTATTTAATCCATAATTAATCCAATTAATCTTTAATTTAAAAATCACATGTTATGAATTTGAAAGTAGGCAATCACTTATTTCATATCCAACCATGTTTATTAAAAATATAGGTTCAACCACGAATCCATAATTCAATGCACATGTACATATACTGAAGAACTACAGAAGCACCAAGTAAAGAATGATGAACCATAGTTGTACTAAAGACTGTAAAGAGAGAGGCGAAAGGCATTCTGGTTGCTGGAGAAGGTGAAGCGGAATGCCCATATTGTGCCCTCCTCCATGCGTAAGGCGCGCACGACTCTAGGCCAACCCCTTGTGATGGCTGCCCGTCCATCCTTCACTATCTTCGTTAGGGCTTCTCGATGCTCATTGTAGTCTAGATGAAATACTTTAAACTTCATTGCGTGTCCACCAATCATGTACTTTGCAAGGTAATCTTGAGTGAAATGCTTCGGGAACCACTGGGAACGAAAAAGATTCAGACATTATTGTCTAACAACTCATTACGGGCAGTAAAAAGAGAAGGCTGCAGAGTTTGTAGTTACTATCCTACAACTCACTTTTGTGTTGGATAGAGCATAAACAAATAATTTGCTTGCCACCATTCATATCTTTTTTCTAATAATCCTTATCAGTTTCTGAAAGGATCGAGAAGAGGTGTCTAGAGGGGGGGGGGGGTGAATAGACTCTTAGCAAGAAAAGTTGCAGTTTTTAAATTCTTTGAGTTTAAGTGTAGTTTTAGCACAAGTTCAAACATTCACAATACATATCAAGCAAGCATGATAAGAGTATATGAGCAGCGGAAAGTAAATCATGCAAGTTGCAAGAATGTAAAGGGATGGGATTGGAGTGTGCAAACGCAATTGGAGACACGAAGATTTTTGGCGTGGTTCCGATAGGTGGTGCTATCGTACATCCACGTTGATGGAGACTTCAACCCATGAAGGGTAACGGTTGTGCGAGTCCACGGAGGGCTCCACCCATGAAGGGTCCCTGAAGAAGCAACCTTGTCTATCCCACCATGGCCATTGCCCACGAAGGACTTGCCTCACTAGGGTAGATCTTCACGAAGTAGGCGAACTCCTTGCCCGTACAAACTCCTTGGTTCAACTCCACAATCTTAATGGAGGCTCCGAAGTGACACCTAACCAATATAGGAGACACCACTCTCCAAAAGGTAATAGATGGTGTGTTGATGATGAACTCCTTTCTCTTGTGCTTCAAATGATAGTCTCCCCAACACTCAACTCTCTCTCATAGGATTGGATTTGGTAGAAAGATGATTTGAGTGGAAAGCAACTTGGGGAAGGCTAGAGATCAAGATTTATGTGGTTGGAATGAAATATCTTGACCTCAACACAAGTGTAGGTGGTTCTCTATCAGAAAATGTATGTTGGAAGTGTAGGCATGTTCTGATGGCTCTCTTCTCGAATGAAGAGTGGGTGGAGGGGTATATATATAGCCTCCACACAAAATCTAATCGTTACACACAAATCACCAAACTCGATGGGACCTAATTATAAAACTCGGTCGGACCGATTAGGTTCATAATGTGACCGTTAGGCATTTCGGTGGGACCGACATGATCAACTCGGTGGGACCGATGTGCTAGGGTTAGGGTAAAGCCTTATCTCGGTTGGACCGATTACACAAACTCGGCGGGACCAATTTTGGTAATAAGCTAAACAGAGAGTTGGCCAAGCAAACTCAGTGGGACCGATTTCATATTTCGGTGAGACCGAAATTAATGCAATAGGCAACAAAGAGTTTGCAAGCCCATCTCGGTGAGACCGAGATCCCATCGGTGAGACCAAATTGATTAGGGTTTCTGGTAGTGGCTATGTCAAGAGAACTCGGTGGCGTCGGATAGAAGATTTCGGTGGGGCCGTGTTTGACTTTTCGTTTGGGACAAATGTGGATGTAAGTGGTTGAGGGCCGTGGAGCATATCAATAAGCACTTTGAGCAAGCAAGCCATTAAGCAACACCTCATCCCCTCTTAATAGTATTGGCTTTCCTATGGACTCAATGTGATCTTGGATCACTAAAATAAAAAATGTAGAGTCCTGAGCTTTGAGCTTGAGCCAATCCTTTGTCCTTATCATCTCGAAGGGGTTCCACATCCTCTAGTCCATGCCACTCCATTGTTGAACTTATCTGAAGCATACTAGATGAAAGCATTAGTCCAACAAGAGATATGTTGACATTAATTACCAAAATCACCCAGGGAGCACTTGTGATTTCAATCTCCCCCTTTTTGGCAATTGATGACAACATACATCAAAGCTTTGATAAAGATATAGAGAACAACAAGTAAAGCTTTGGAAAGAAATGTAACATGCATATGATCCCCCTATATGTATGCAATCATGTAAATATGGAATATGAGAGCATGTGAATGCATAAGCATGACAGAGTAAGCAATATGTTACATGTATCTTGGCTATATGCATCAGAGCAAATGATGTAAGTATAGGAAATATACCTTCATGCTTATGAGTCCTTCTTGCAAACAGTATGTACATCAGCAAGAAATCCTCATGCACATGAGTGTGATGCATATACTTACCTTGTGATCTTGAGTTGGCTTAGAAAGGGATGAACCTGAGTAAACAAGATTAGATAACACAGATACATCTACTAGCCAGAGCAAACAAAAGGAACCACAAGAGTACCAAGATTGGGATGACATGTAGAGTGTGAGCACTAGATACTCTATTAGATATAGACATGTCCCCAAAAGGTAAAGACATGCAATGAATTAGAATATTTTCCTCCCCTAGCAGTCTTTCTCCCCCTGAATCTTGTATTGGATAATGGGAGAACGTAGGGAAACAAAATCAGAGCAAAAACAGATCATAAATATAAACATAACATAGACATGTCTTTCCCCTCTTAAAGACATGTGACTTCTCTCCTCTTGAACACCAAGCATCTGGGGCCTCTGATGTGATTTCTCTCTTCCCCCTTTTTATTCTCTCTCTCCATTTGAAGAGAATAAGCTTTGATGTGATCTCTCCCCCCTTTGACAGCAATTTCCAAGAAGGGATCTTCTGGAGTGTGAGTCAAAAGGTTTGGTCCTTGAGTCACAGAGCAAAGCAACATATAGATTGTGATGCTGGTAGAGGACAAGAATCATCGAGTGGAGCTGGAACAAAAGTGAGGAACAAGTGGCAAATTGCCTTCTCTGCAGTGAAATCGGTGACACCGAGTTGTTTACTTCGGTAGCACCGAAAGGTGTCAGTTTGACCGAAAATGGCAGACCAGTGTGACCGAGTTCAACACAGAGAGAACACTTGTCACCTCAGCTCACTAGGAAAATAAGATCTCACAAAGATTTGCAAGGAATTAACTGAAGGATTTGCAATGCATTGGATGCAGGGAATGCAGAACAAAATAGAGAAAAGAAAATCTAGATGAAGTTTTTTTTGATAAAGGAAAGGGAATAAATATGCAAAGGGCAATATGCAAAGAAAAACCCAAAGAAACACTAGATAACTTCATCTAGAATTGGGCGGTGACAAATTCACCTATATTAGAGTACATTGACTAAGGAGTCAAGTGAGAACACTTGATCATAGTTCATACTCATCATTTAAGCTCAAAATGGGGTTACCATTTTTCGTTTAACCATTTGATGTATTCTCATCTTGTTGAGTTGCTTTGACCTATTACTTGAGGTTAAGCTTCTCTAAGATGGAATGACATACCTTGGGTGGTGGTGTTGATCCTAGTCATGTAGTTGAACTTGTGTGAGTTGCTCGAGGTTGATGTAGCTCATCAATAGTTGGGAGCACCACTTTGGAAGTGAGTTCATCTACCTACATGGGTAAGTTTTTGCAAGGAAGAGCACTTGTGTGTCCAAAATGACAATCATGAAACTTGATACCAAATGAAATTTGATATATATATATATATATAATTTGTCAAAGGATATGTTGAAGGATTTCATGCTTACTTGTCATCAACCACCATTGTGTAGAGACTTGGTGATGTGGAGATTGCTCAAGATGTGAGTGAGTTGTAATCTCATAGATTTAGATCCATCCAAGTACCTACAAGGGTTAGATAACATGCAAGGGTACAAGTACATCCAAGACATATGAATATCATCATAAGAGAAATATCAAGGATTAGTCATAGATTCATGCCTTGCATGTATCCAAATGGAGTTCCTACTCCAAGTTTGAAGCATCAATGATGTTCAATTCACCTCTCAAATGGCAAAAAACTTTCTCATCAAGCGGTTTGGTGAATATATCCGCCAATTGCTTATCGGTACGAACATGCTTAAGATCAATGGGACCGACATGATCAACTCGGTGGGATCGATGTGCTAGGGTTAGGGTAAAGCCTTATCTCGGTTGGACCGATTACACAAACTCGGCGGGACCGATTTTGGTAATAAGCTAAACGGAGAGTTGGCCAAGAAAACTCAGTGGGACCGATATCATATTTCGGTGAGACCGAAATTAATGCAATAGGCAACAGAGAGTTTGCAAGCCCATCTCGGTGAGACCAAGATCCCATCGGTGAGATCGAATTGATTAGGGTTTCTGGCAGTGGTTATGTCAAGAGAACTCGATGGTGCCGGATAGAAGATTTCGGTGGGGCCGAGTTTGACTTTTGGTTTGGGACAAATGTGGATGTGAGAAAGTGGTTGAGGGCTGTGGAGCATATCACTAAGCACTTTGAGCAAGCAAGCCATTAAACAACACCTCATCCCCTCTTAATAGTATTGGCTTTCCTATGGACTCAATGTGATCTTGGATCACTAAAATGAAAAATGTAGAGTCCTGAGCTTTGAGCTTGAGCCAATCCTTTGTCCTTATCATCTCGAAGGGGTCCCACATCCTCTAGTCCATACCACTCCATTGTTGAACTTATCTGAAGCATACTAGATGAAAGCATTAGTCCAACAAGAGATATGTTGACATTAATTACCAAAATCACCCAGGGAGCACTTGTGCTTTCAGTTTTGTCACTTGATGCTTGTTCATCAATATCTCATTGCCCCATACGCAAAAAGGGTCAATGCGTGGATCCTTGCCAAGGGCATATGTACCTAAAAGCAACAAGTCAATATTAGAAGCTAACTAGTGTCCAGGCCTGGATCTATATCCACTACATTATGGAATGACATGGGAGTACAAGCCGAGGGATGAAGCTAACCTCGGAGGAAAATGGTGGCCACTCCCGTTGTTGTCCTGCATAAGTAGTGGAAAGGCATGATAAGTACAACAGTCTTAACATCAAACAAATATAGCAAAGGTAAACAACATCATCCCCAAATGATAGCTTGAATGTGTTGGTTTCAGCATGCTGTTAAAGCAGATAAAAAATGGAAGGCAATGTTACCGACAGCAGGCTTAACAGCCATCAAATATTGCAATTCAAACTGGTATTGTTGAAAATGAATAGAATGTAGGTAATGCTTAAACATCCACTAGATAAATGTGTAAAACTGAAAATAAAGGGCATGTGTTAACTACACCAGGAATAACTGGAACCAAATATAGCCGGTCAAACTAGTATTGATGTAGTCGAGCGGCACAGTTCCGACTTGCACATAATGAACCACACATTGTGAATGACTAAAATAAACAAGGCATAAATGACCAGTATAACAACCAAATATAGCCATTGAAAACTGGACAGAGTCTCACTACAACCAACATAACAAGCAAATACAGATAAACAGGGCATATGCTTGAAAACTGGACAAATGCTCACTGCAACCAACCTAACAAGCAGATAAAGATAAACAAGGCATCTTCTTGATAACTGGAGAAATGCTCAAAAAAGCAACCTAACAACCAAATACAGATAAACAAGGCTTCTACTTGATAACTGGACAAATGCTAAAAAAGCAACCTATCAACCAAATACAGATAAACAAGACATCTTCTTGATAACTGGACAAATACTCACTGCAACCAAACTAAGAACCAAATACAGATAAACAAATACAGATAAACAAGGCATCTGCTCGATAACTGAAAAAATGCTCACTCCAACCAACCTAACAATCAAATACAGATAAACAAGGCATCTACTCACTATAAACAACCAAATATAGCCATTCATGAAACTAAAGTGGACAATTCATACTTAAACATCACATAGACCTATTGAACAATACATTTTTGCATAATGAAATAATTAAGCACGGCACAGTTAAAGCATCGCACGAAAAAATGCTACTATAACAAAGGGTATGAGTTGGCAAGCTAGAAAAGGTAATATTTGCTGATAGAATGTTGCCTCACATTTCATGGACGGGATCCTTCCAGTTGGAAGAGCACAGACCCATGGTGCGCTCTCTGATGTCACAGATGGGCTGTTTCACCTTGGAACAACCTTCGTGGGTGTCCTCCTCATGGTCGTGGTCGTGGTCGATGAGATCTGACTTGGCAATTGAGGATCCCAAGCCGCCGCCGTAGAACGTGTCCTTCAGAAGTGACAAAATGGGCTCGATGGCGTATAAAGATCGCAAATCCTTGACCGCTTGGCGAAGGCGATCAGCGGCAGGGCCGTCGAAGAGATCGACGGTGGTTGAACCAGAGGGGTTGGGGATGGACCACTTAACCTATGACATGACCCGCGTGAAGCTGTCGCTGTGGACGAGCTTGATGTCATAGCCAGCTTTCCCGAGATACAGTAATATGCTAGCCCGCTGACATGAAGCCTTCGGCATGGCAACGTAGTCAACGTCTTTGCCGGCTTTCACAGCGACGTGTTGCTCCGGGATCGACAGGTCGGGGCGAACGACGGCCACCTCGCCAACGTCCACCAGAGAGGCCATGCTAAACCTTTTCTTGCCTGAACGCTCGTTGGGCTCCCCGGGATACGTGGTCGAGCTTAGGCTACGACATTCTGGAGCAGGGGATGTGGATCTGGCGGGGAGGGACACTGCATGCCTCATCTAAAAACTCAGGGGAGTGGGGCGATGGTATGGGAATCGCTGGCTAACCTAAACTTTATTATCTAAGCTAGGAGGAACGGGCAGACCGGCAGGGTTGGCGGCGGCACCGGCGGCGGCCGCGAGCTAGGGTTCGAAGGGGGGGAGGGGCGGGTGGGGGACAGTGGAGGGGGGGTGGTGTTTGAGGATACGCCGCGGCTACTATTTTTGTTTAGTAATGGTGGGTGGAGATGGTGGTGGACGAGGGAGGGCGACGGTTCAAATGCCTCGGCTGCTCAAATTTTACTATAAGGTCGGTGCTGGAGGAGTGTGGGCGACGGTTGAAGTACGACGGCTACTAAAATTTTGGTAAAGGAATTGATGCGGGGCGGGAGTGCCCAAGATCGCGCATGGTCCAATAACAATATGTGTGTATGATAATAAGGAAAAGTGGTGCGGATCCGCCGATTTTTGCAACGCTCAAGGCGGGTAGTGTCGGATCATGGGTGATGACCCACAAGTATAGGGGAACTATCGTAGTCCTTTTGATAAGTAAGAGTGTCGAACCCAACGAGGAGCAGAAGGAAATGATAAGCGGTTTTCAGCAAGGTATTCTCTGCAAGTACTGAAATAAGTGGTAACAGATAGTTTTGTGATAAGATAGGTTGTAACGAGCAACAAGTAACAAAAGTAAATAAAGTGCAGCAAGGTGGCCCAATCCTTTTGTAGCAAAGGACAAGCCGGAACAAACTCTTATAATAGGAAAAGCGCTCTCGAGGACACATGGGAATATCGTCAATCTAGTTTTCATCACGTTCATATGATTCACGTTCGATACTTTGATAATTTGATATGTGGGTGGGCCGGTGCTTGGGTGCTATTCTTACTTGAACAAGCATCCCACTTATGATTAGCCTCTATTGCAAGCATCCGCAACTACAACAAAAGTATTAAGGTAAACCTAACCATAGCATGAAACATGTGGATCCAAATCAGCCCCTTAAGAAGCAACGCATAAACTAGGGTTTAAGCTTATGTCACTCTAGCAACCCATCATCTACTTATTACTTCCCAATGCCTTCCTCTAGGCCCAAATAATGGTGAAGTGTTATGTAGTCGACGTTCACATAACACCACTAGAGGCTAGACAACATACATCTTATCAAAATATCAAACGAATACCAAATTCACATGACTACTCATAGCAAGACTTCTCCCTTGTCCTCAGGAACGAACGTAATTACTCACAAAGCATATTCATGTTCATAATCAGAGGGGTAATAATATGCATATAGGATCTGAACATATGATCTTCCACCAAATAAACCAACTAGCATCAACTACAAGGAGTAATCAACACTACTAGCAACCTACTAGCACCAATCCCGGACCTTGAGACAAGAATTGGATACAAGAGATGAACTAGGGTTTGGAGATGAGATGGTGCTGGTGAAGATGTTGATAGAGATTGCCCTCTCCCAATGAGAGGAGCGTTGGTGATGACGATGGTGATAATTTCCCCCTCCCGGAGGGAAGTATCCCCGACAGAACAGCTCTGCTGGAGCTCTAGATTGGATCCGCCAAGGTTCCGCCTCGTGGCGGCGGAGTCTCGTCCCGAAAAGTTCCTCCTATTTTTTTCTCATCAAAAGACCTCATATAGGAGAAGATGGGCGTCGGAGAGCCACCAGGGGGCCCACGAGGTAGGGGGCACGCCCTAGGGGGGGGGCGCCCCCACCCTCGTGAGCAGGGTGTGGGCCCCCTGGCCTTCATCTTTGGCGTGGATTTTTCTTTATTTCTTTTAAGACATTCCGTGGAGTTTCAGGACTTTTGGAGTTGTGCAGAATAGGTCTATAATATTTGCTCCTTTTCCAGACCAGAATTCTAGCTGCCGGTATTCTCCCTCCTTATGTAAACCTTGTAAAATAAGAGAGAATAGCCATAAGTATTGTGACATAAAGTGAAATAACAGTCCATAATGCAATAAATATCGATATAAAAGCATTAGAGAGAAGTGCATATTTCAACCCCGAACTCTTGCCCTAGTCTAATTTACAACCCTGAACTCGAATACCATCTAAATTACAACCCCCAACTCTTAAAACCGGTCAGAATTCAACCCTTCTCTCCCTGTTGACCGGTTTTGACCTAGTTGACCGGGTTTTGACCTGTTGACTAGTCAACAGTAAATTTTAAAAAATAAAATAAAATAAAAATCACAAATAATTTATTTTTTTCACAAGGTGAACAGTAAATTTTAAAAAGTAAAAAAATTCAAAAAATAATTTTGATTTTTTCACCGTCTGAACAATAAATTCAAAAAACAAAAAAAAATTAAAAAAGAATATTTTTTGCATGGAAGATGTATCAATGTGTGAAGTCTGTGCCAATTTTCATCGTGTTCGGACATCTAAGTAGCTCTCAGCCAAAAAAACAAAATCAGCCCGAACAGTGCACGACAGTTAACTATTTCACAGACTCCACATTTGTCTTTTTTCTGAGAGCTACTCAAATGTCCAAACAAGCTAAAAAATTGTAACTTAAAAAAATACTATTCACCATGTGAAAAAAATAAGAAATATTTTTTTAATTTACTGTTCACCTAGTCAACGGGTCAAAACCGGTCAACTTGGTCAAAAACGGTCAAGAGGTAGTGAAGGGTTGAATTCTGACCGGTTTTGAGAGTTGGGGGTTGTAATTTAGACGGTATTGAAGTTCGGGGTTGTAAATTAGACTAGGGCAAGAGTTCGGGGTTGAAATATGTACTTCTCTTAAAGCATTATGCAGAATGGACGTATCAACTCCCCCAAGCTTAGACCTCGCTTGTCCTCAAGCGAAAAGCCGATAACAATAAATATGTCCTCATGTTTAGAGGTAGAGGCATCGATAAAAATAAAATACGGACATGAAGGATGATGGGGATCGTAGCAATAATTCAAAAAATTTCCTACGTGTCACCAAGATCAATCTATGGAGAGACTAGCAACGAGAGAGAGGAGCGCATCTTCATACCCTTGAAGATCGCAATGCGGAAGCGTTACAAGAACACGGTTGGTGGAGTCGTACACGTAGCGATTCAGATCGCGGTCAATTCCGATCTAAGCGCCGAACAACAACGCCTCCGCGTTCAACACACGTACAGCCCGGTGACGTCTCCCACGCCTTGATATAGCAAGGAGTGAGGGAGAGGTTGGGGAAGACTCCGTCCAGCAGCAGCACAACGGCGTGGTGATGGTGGAGGAGCGCGGTACTCCAGCAGGGCTTCGCCAAGCACTACGAGAGACAAGGAGGGAGAGGGGTAGGGCTGCGCCAAGAGAGAGATCAAATCACATGTGTTAGAAGCCCCATACCACAAATATATATAGGTGGAGGGGAGGGGCTGCGCCCCCTCTAGGATTCCCTCCCCAAGGGGGTGCGGCAGCCCTAGATCCCATCTAGGGTGGCGGCTAGAGGGGAGAGGGAGAGAGGGGGGCGCCCTAGGGTGGGCCTTAAGGCCCATCTGGACCTAGGGTTTGCCCCCTCCCACTCTCCCTGCGCCTTGGGCCTTGGTGGGGGGGCGCACCAGCCTACCTGGGGCTGGTCCCCTCCCACACTTGGCCCACGCAGCCTTCTGGGGCTGGTGGCCCCACCTGGTGGACCCCCGGGACCCTCCCGGTGGTCCTGGTACATTACCGATAGCACCCGAAACTTTTCCGGTGACCAAAACGGGACTTCCCATATATAAATCTTTACCTCCGGACCATTCCGGAACTCCTCGTGACATCCGGGATCTCATCCGAGAGTCCGAACAACATTCGGTAACCACGTACATACTTTCCCTATAACCCTAGCATCATCGAACCTTAAGTGTGTAGACCCTATGGGTTCGGGAACCATGTAGACATGACCGAGACAACTCTCCGGCCAATAACCAACAGTGGGATCTGGATACCCATGTTGGCTCCCACATGTTCCACGATGATATCATCGGATGAACCACGATGTCAAGGATTCAATCAATCCTGTATACAATTCCCTTCGTCTACCGGTATAGTACTTGCCTGAGATTCGATCGTCGGTATCCCGATACCTTGTTCAATCTCGTTACTGGCAAGTCTCTTTACTCGTTCCATAACACATCATCCCGTGATCAACTCCTTGGTCACATTGTCACATTATGATGATGTCCTACCGAGTGGGCCCAGAGATACCTCTCCATTTACACAGAGTGACAAATCCCAGTCTCGATTCGTGCCAACCCAACAGACACTTTCGAAAATACCCGTAGTGCACCTTTATAGCCACCCAGTTACGTTGTGACGTTTGGCACACCCAAAGCATTCCTACGGTATCCGGGAGTTGCACAATCTCATGGTCTAAGGAAATGATACTTGACATTAGAAAAGCTTTAGCATACGAACTATACGATCTTGTGCTGGGCTTAGGATTGGGTCTTTTCCATCACATCATTCTCCTAATGACGTGATCCCGTTATCAATGACATCCAATGTCCATGACCAGGAAACCATGACCATCTATTGATCAACGAGCTAGTCAACTAGAGGCTTACTAGGGACATGTTGTGGTCTATGTATTCACACATGTATTACGGTTTCCGGTTAATACAATTATAGCATGAACAATAGACAATTATCATAAACAAGGAAATACAATAATAACCATTTTATTATTGCCTCTAGTGCATATTTCCAACAATCTCCCACTTGCACTAGAGTCAATAATCTAGTTCACATTACTATGTGATTGTAATGAATCCAACACCCATGGGGTATGTTCATATCTTGCTTGTGAGAGACGTTTATCAGTCAATGGGTCTGAACCTTTCAGATCCATGTGTGCTTTACAAATCTCTATGTCATCTTTAGATGCAGCTACCACGCGCTACTTGGAGCTATTCCAAATAACTACTCTACTATACGAATCCGGTTTACTCCTCAGAGTCATCCGGATTAGTGTCAAAGTTTGCATCGACGTAACCCTTTACGACGAACTCTTTTACCACCTCCATAATCGAGAAAATTCCTTAGTCCACTAGTTACTAAGGATAAGTTCGACCGCTGTCATGTGATCCATTCCTGGATCACCCTTGTACCCCTTGACTGACTCATGGCAAGGCACACTTCAGGTGTGGTACACAACATAGCATACTATAGAGCCTACGTCTAAAGCATAGGGGACGACCTTCGTCCTTTCTCTCTCTTCTGCCGTGGTCAGGTCTTGAGTCTTACTCAATACTCACACCTTGTAACACAGCCAAGAACTCCTTCTTTGCTAATCTATTTGAACTCCTTCAAAATCTTGTCACGGTATGTATTCATTTGAAAGTACTATTAAGCGTTTTTGATCTATCCTTATAGATCTTGATGCTCAATGTTCAAGTAGCTTAATCTAGATTTTCCATTGAAAAACACTTTACAAACAACCCTGCACGCTTTCCAGAAATTCTACATCATTTCTGATCAACAATATGTTAACAACATATACTCATCAAAAATTCTATAGTGCTCCCACTCACTTCTTTGGAAATACAAGTTTCTCATAAACTTTGTATAAACCCAAAATCTTTGATCATGTCATCAAAGCGTACATTCCAACTCCGAAATGCTTACTCCAGTCCTTAGAAGGATTGCTGGAGCTTTGCATACTTGTCAGCATCTTTCAGGATTGACAAAACCCTCTGGTTGTATTACATACAACCTTTCCTCAAGAAAAACATCGAGGAAACAATGTTTTGACATCCTATCTGCAAGATTACATAAATAATGCAGTAATTGCTAACATAATTCCAACAGACTCTTAGCATCGCTACGAGTGAGAAAGTCTCATCATAGTCAACTCCTTTGAACTTGTCGGAAAACATCTTAACGACAAGTCGAGCTTTCTTAATGGTGACACTTACCATCATTGTCAGTCTTCCTTTTAAAATCCATCTGCAGCCAACAGCCTTACGACCATCAAGTAGTTCTTCCAAAGTCTATACTTTGTTTTTTTATACATGGATCCTTTCTCAGATTTTATGGCCTCGAGCCATTCGTCGGAATCCAGGCCCACCATCGCTTCTCCATAGCTCGTAGGTTCATTGTTGTCTAGCAACATGACTTCCAAGATAGGATTACGTACCACTCCGAAGTAGTACACATCCTTGTCGACCTATGAGGTTTGGTAGTGAGTTGATCCGAAGTTTCATGATCATTATCATAAGCTTCCACTACAATTGGTGTAGGTGCCACAGGAACAACTTCCTGTGCCCTGCTACACACTAGTTGAAGTGACGGTTCAATAACCTCATCAAGTCTCCACCATCCTCCCACTCAATTCTTTTGAGAGAAACTTTTCCTCGAGAAAGGACCCGTTTCTAGAAATAATCACTTTTGCTTCCGGATCTGAAATAGGAGGTATACCCAACTATTTTTGGGTATTCTATGAAGATGCATTTATCCACTTTGGGTTCGAGCTTATCAGCCTGAAACTTTTTCACACAAGCGTCGCAGCTCCAAACTTTTAAGAAACGACAGCTCAGGTTTCTCTAAACCATAGTTCATACGGTGTCGTCTCAACAGAATTGTGTGGTGCCCTATTTAAAGTGAATGCGGTTATCTCTAATGCCTAACCCATAAACGATAGTGGTAATTCGATAAGAGACATCATGGTATGCACCATATCCAATAGGGTGCAGTTATGATGTTCGGACACACCATCATACTATGGTGTTCCAGGCGGTATTAGTTGTGAAACAATTTCCACAATGTCTTAATTTTGTGCCAAACTCATAACTCAGATATTCATCTCTATGATCATATCATAGACATTTTATCATCTTGTCACGACGATCTTCAACTTCACTCTGAAATTACTTGAACCTTTCAATAATTCAGACTTGTGTTTCATCAAGTAAATATACTCAACATCTACTCAAATCATCTGTGAAGTAAGAACATAACGATATCCACTGCGTGCCAGCACTCATTGGACCGCACACATCAAAATGTATTACTTCCAACAAGTTGCTTTCTTGTTCCATCTTACTGAAAACGAGGTCTTTCAGTCATCTTGCCCATGTGGTATGATTTGCATGTCTCAAGTGATTCAAAATCAAGTGAGTCCAAACAATCCATCTGTATGGAGTTTCTTCATGCATATCTACCAATAGACATGGTTCGCATGTCTCAATCTTTTCAAAAATGAGTGAGTCCAAAGATCCATCAACGTGGAGCTTCTTCATGCGTTTTACACCAACATGACTCAAATGGCAGTGCCACAAGTACGTGGTACTATCATTACTATCTTATATCTTTTGGCATGAACATGTGTATCACTACGATCGAGATTCAATAAACCATTCATTTTAGGTGCAAGACCATTGAAGGTATTATTCAAATAAACAGAGTAACAATTATTCTCCTTAAATGAATAACCGTGTGGCGATAAACATAATCCAATCATGTCTATGCTCCACGCAAACACCAAATAACAATTATTTCGGTTTAACACCAATCCCGATGGTAGAGGGAGCGTGCGATGTTTGATCACATCAACCTTGGAAATACTTCCAACATATCATCATCTCACCTTTAGCTAGTCTCCGTAGCCTTTTATTTCGAGTTACTAACGCTTAGCAACCGAACCGGTATTTATTACCCTGGTGCTACTAGGAGTACTAGTAAAGTACACAATAATATAATGTATATTCAAAATACTTCTGTCGACCATGCCAGCCTTCTCATTTACCAAGTATCTAGGGTAGTTCTGCTTCAGTGACCGTTCCCCTCACTATAGAAGCACTTAGTCTCGGGTTTGGTTCAACCTTGGGTTTCTTCACTAGAGCAGCAACTGATTTGCCGTCTCATGAAGTATCCCTTCTTTCCCTTGCCCTTCTTGAAACTAGTGGTTTTACTAACCATCAACAATTGATGCTCCTACTTGATTTCTACTTTCACGGTGTCAAACATCGCGAATTGCTCAAGGATCATCATGTTTATCCCTAATATGTTATAGTTCATCACTAAGCTCTAATAGCTTGGTTGCAGTGACTATGGAGAACTATCACTATCTCATCTGGAAGATTAACTCCCACTTGATTCAAGCGATTGTAGTACTCAGACAATCTGAGCACATGCTCAATGATTGAGCTTTTCTCCCTTAGTTTGCAGGCTTAAGAAACTTGTCAGAGGTCTCATACCTCTTGACGTGGGCACTAGTCTGAAATCCTAATTTCAGTCTTTGGAACATCTCATATGTTCTGCGACGTTTCAAAAACATCTTTGGTGCCACAATTCTAAACCATTAGTATTACGCACTGAACTATCACGTAGTCATCAAAACGTGTATGTCAGATGTTTCCCAACATCTACAGACGATGCTCAAGGTTCAACGCAGAGCGGTGCATTAAGGACATAGCCCTTCTGTGCAGCAATGAGGACAATCCTCAGTTCACGGACCCAGTCCGCATAATTGCTACTGTCAACTCTCAACTAAATTTTCTATAGGAACATATCTAAAACAGTAGAACCCAAGCATGAGCTACGACATAATTTGCAAAGACCTTTTGACTATGTTCATGATAATTAAGTTCATCTAATCAAATTATTCAATTAACTCCCACTTAGATAGACATCCCTCTAGTCATCTAAGTGATACATGATCCGAGTCAACTAGGCCGTGTCCGATCATCACATGAGACGGACTAGTCAACATCGGTGAACATCTTCATGTTGATCGTATCTTCTATACGACTCATGTTCGACCTTTCGGTCTTCCATGTTCCGAGGCCATGTCTGTACATGCTAGGCTCGTCAAGTCAACCTAAGTGTATTGCGTGTGTAAATCTGGCTTACACCCGTTGTATTCGAACGTTAGAATCTATCACACCCGATCATCATGTGGTGCTTCGAAACAACGAACCTTCGCAACGGTGCACAGTTAGGGGGAACACTTTTCTTGAAATTTCAGCGAGGGATCATCTTATTTATGCTACCGTCGTTCTAAGCAAATAAGATGTAAACATGACAAACATCACATGCAAATCATAAAGTGACATGATATGGCCAATATCATCTTGCGCCTTTTGATCTCCATCTTCGAGGCGCGGCATGATCACCTTCGTCACCGGCATGACACCATGATCTCCATCATCGTGTCTTCATGAAGTTGCCTCGCCAACTATTACTTCTACTACTATGGCTAAAGGTTAGCAATAAAGTAAAGTAATTACATGGCGTTTTCATTGACACGCAGGTCATAAATAAATTAAGACAACTCCTATGGCTCCTGCCGGTTGTCATACTCATCGACATGCAAGTCGTGATTCCTATTACAAGAACATGATCAATCTCATACATCACATATATCATTCATCACATCCTTTTGGCCATATCATATCACATATCAAACCCTGCAAAAACAAGTTAGACGTCCTCTAATTGTTGTTGCATGTTTTACGTGGCTGCTATGGGTTTCTAGCAAGAACGTTTCTTACCTACACAAAACCACAATGGTGATATGCCAATTGCTATTTACCCTTCATAAGGACCCTTTTCATCGAATCCGATCTGACTAAAGTGGGAGAGACAAACACCCGCCAGCCACCTTATGCATCAAGTGCATGTCAGTCGGTGGAACCTGTCTCACGTAAGTGTACGTGTAAGGTCGGTCCAGGCCGCTTCATCCCACAATGCTGCCGAATCAAGATAAGACTAGTAACGACAAGCAAATTGAACAAATCATCGCCCACAACTACTTTGTGTTCTATTCGTGCATAGAATCTATGCATAGACCTAGCTCATGATGCCACTGATGGGGATCGTAGCAATAATTCAAAAAAATTCCTACGTGTCACCAAGATCAATCTATGGAGAGACTAGCAACGAGAGAGAGGAGTGCATCTTCATACCCTTTAAGATCGCAATGCGGAAGCGTTACAAGAACGCGGTTGATGGAGTCGTACACGCAGCGATTCAGATCGCAGTCAATTCCGATCTAAGCGCCGAACAACGGCGCCTCCGCGTTCAACACACGTACAGCCCGGTGACGTCTCCCACGCCTTGATCCAGCAAGGAGAGAGGGAGAGGTTGGGGAAGACTCCGTCCAGCAGCAGCACAACGTCGTGGTGATGGTGGAGGAGAGCGGTACTCCAGTAGGGCTTCGCCAAGCACTACGAGAGACGAGGAGGGAGAGGGGTAGGGCTGCGCCAAGAGAGAGATCAAATCACATGTGTTGGGCAACCCCATACCTCAAATATATATAGGGGGAGGGGAGGGGCTGCGCCCCCTCTAGGGTTCCCTCCCCAAGGGGGGTGGCAGACTTAGATCCCATCTAGGGTGGCGGCTAGAGGGGAGAGGGAGAGAGGGGGCGCCCTAGGGTGGGCCTTAAGGCCCATCTGGACCTAGGGTTTGCCCCTTCCCACTCTCCCTGCGCCTTGGTGGGGGAGCGCACCTGTAACACCCTCGATGCAGCTATATCTCCTACGTGTCGAAGCACGACTTAGAGGCATAACCGC
Organism: Triticum urartu; assembly: GCF_003073215.2. Taxonomy (NCBI): domain Eukaryota; kingdom Viridiplantae; phylum Streptophyta; class Magnoliopsida; order Poales; family Poaceae; genus Triticum; species Triticum urartu. The sequence goes on from NC_053022.1 coordinate 119,363,703, forward strand.
ATTGAAAGCAATGTCGCAAGTAAGGTAATCTTCACAACAACTCATGTAAATAGATAATAAGGGGAGATGTACATAGTTGGCTTACCCACATCACACAAAGTACATAAATAGCATTACATCATCCAATACACTCATGGTTCGACTACGGTACCAAAATAAAAGATCAACCCCAACATGCGACATGGTCCCGATTGCCCCAACTGGGCACCACTACTGATCATCAGGGAAAGACACATAGTAACGGCGTGAGTCTTCGTCGAACTCCCACTTGAGCTCAAGCGCATCATCTGGAACGGAGTCGTCGGGCCCTGCATCTGGTTTGGAAGTAATCTGTGAGCCACGGGGACTCAGCAATCTCGCACCCTCGTGATCAAGACTATTTAAGCTTATAGGAAAGGCAGGGTAATATGTGGAGCTGCAACAAGCGACTAGCATATATGGTGGCTAACCTGTTCGCAAAAGAGAGCGAGAAGAGAAAGCAAAGCACGAACGAATAACTATAGAACAACCTACGGCAAACATTACTCCAACACCGTGTTCACTTCCCGGACTCCGCCGAGAAGAGACCATCACGGCAACACACGCAGTTGATTCCTTTTAATTAAGTTAAGGTTCAAGTTAACTACAACCGGACATTAACAAATTCCCATCTTCCCATAACCGCGGGCACGGCTTTCGAAAGTTCAAATCCCTGCAAGGGAGTCCCAACTTAGCCCATGACAAGCTCTCACGGTCAACGAAGGATATACCTTCTCCTGAGACATTCCGATCAGACTCGGCATCCCGGTTCTACAAGACAACTTCGACAAGTTAAAACAAATCCAGCAACACCGCCCGAACGTGCCGACAAATCCCGATAGGAGCTGCACTTATCTCGTTCTCAGGGCACACTCAGATTGTCTAAACTTCCGGTAGGCCAGCCCAGAGTTGCCCCTGGTGGCCACCGGCGGCTGACAAGGTGGACCAACACTCAGAGGAGCACTGGCCTGGGGGGGAGGGGGGTTTAAATAAGATGACCCTCGGGCTCCGGAAACCCAAGGGAAAAATAGGCTAGGAGGCAAATGGTAAAACCAAGGTTGGGCATTGCTGGAAGAGTTTTAATCAAGGCGACCTGTCAAGGGGTTCCCATTATCACCCAACCGCGTAAGGAACGCAAAATCCGGGAACATAACACCGATATGACGGAAACTAGGGCGACAAGTGTGGAACAAAACACTAGGCAAAAGGCCGAGCCTTCCACCCTTTACCAAGTATATAGATGCATTAAGATAACAAGACAATATAATGATATCCCAACAATAAACAATGTTTCAACAAGGAACGATCTCCAATCTTCACCTGAACTAGCAACGCTATAAGAGGGGCTGAGCAAAGCGGTAACATAGCCAATCAACGGTTTGCTAGGACATGGTGGGTTAGAGGTTTGACATGGCAATTTGGGAGGCATGATAAGCAAGTGGTAGGCATCGTAGCATAGGCATAGCAAAAGAGCGAGCATCTAGCAAGCAAAGATAGAAGTGATTTCGAGGGTATGATCATCTTGCCTGCAAAGTTGTCAGAGTTGACTGGATCCTCGAAAGCAAACTCAACGGGCTCCTCGTTAGCGAACTCGTCTCCCGGCTCTAACCAAACAATACAAACAAGCAAAAGGAACACAATCAACCACGTGCAGAGCTCAAACAACAAGATGCAAACATGGTATGCTATGCGGGATGCGATATGCGATGCACATGCAAGATTTGACAAGGAATGAGTGAACCTGGCCTCAACCTGGAAATCCAAGTGTGCCACTGGAAAGGTGAGGTGATTTCGGTTGAAATCGATATAAAGAACACCGGAATCAGATGCATGGTTTGGAAATGGCAAGCAAAACAAATATGGCACCGGTCTGCGATAAACAGCAAGTAGCTATCTAAATGCATCAAGTTAATTATGCTACAGCACCCAAACATGACAAAAAAATACATGGCAGGGATCCAATCATGATCTTGACAAAAGATGAACACTGAGCTACGACTAATTCATCCATTAACAGGTTCAAACAATCATGGCAAAAGTGCAATTGATAAACAGGTTTCAGACAGTGAAATTAACACAAGCCTGGAATTTCAGATCAGGTAGCACACTTTGGAGCACGAAAACTACATGCTACATGAACTTAACATGGCAACGTAAAGCATGGCATGGAGCTACTCAAAGAGCTTAACAAAAGTCCGTTAGTGACCTGGAGCTAAAAGGGATCAGAAAATACAATTGCAAGCATGTGAACATGGCAAAATCATAATCAGATTACAGACTTAGTGAAAAACTGGAGCATGCAAATCTGTTAACGAGTAGGCATGTTTACGAGCTCGATGCACTCATTACAGAGAAAGGCATCACAATCTAAGCATTCACCCATCAAGAATACATATTATATAAGCTAGACATGGCAAAAACAACAACATATCATGCACGGATCAACGACAACATCCTCGGAAAAATCGCTAACAAGTAGACAATCTGCCAGGATTCACGAAATAGCAAAAGTAGAGCTCGATTGACTCAAGCTAGGGTTCTCCATAATTGCAAACAAAGACATGGATGGATAGAGCACCACGAGATTAACAAAACATCCTTACTGATCATCCTCAAAAGAGGCACGGATCACTAGGAGACAACATGAACATATGGCATATTGATAAAAAAAGATCAAGGACTTAGAGAAATTCTAAGTCCCTGAAATCAGCATTAACGAATGCACCACTTTGCAAGCTTGTGCTAGTCACCAAACATATCACAAAAATACAAGGATAGCACTTCTGTAAAGATGGAATGGCATATAACAAAACTCATGTAGAGCTCAGGGGCATATCATGCACACATTAATCATGGCAAAAATGACAAATAGCTATTTGGTGTAGCAGATCTGACAATTAACTCAAATAGCTCTCTTCCAACAGCATTTCGGGCATCAAGATGAGCTCAAATGAAAATGATGCAATGAGATGAAACAATTTACTCTCTGAGGAGAACATTATGATATGCTACACGCCCAAAACGGAGCTACGGATGCGGAGTTACGACGCGTCAAGGAATGCAAAAAAATAACTAGAGAGGGGAAAAAGTCAACCCCGAGAATTTTGGATCTGAGATCTAGGGTTCGTTGGGTACTGTTCACGCACGCTTCCCGATGCTCACCGGAAACTCGAGGTCACCGGAGAGGAGTTCCGGCGGAGGAGGGGGCCGAAGGAGGGGCGCCGATGCGCGGGCGAGGCAGATCGGACGAGGGATGGCGGCGGCGGGCGCGCGCGGGTCGGGAGGGCCCTCCCTGGGCTCTTCCGGCCGTGATGTGGGGTGCGGTGGCGGCGATGAATGGGCGGCTGACACGTGGCGGCGGCGCCCGGGTCGGACACGTCCGGCCCGGTTCGGACGCACCCGACAGCGTGGGGAAGATGGATCTAGGGTTTAGGAAGGAGGGGATCCGGGAATTTCGGAGGAGGGGCTATATATAGGCATAGAGGGAGCTAGGAGAGTCCAAATGTGGTGCGGTTTTCGGCCACGTGATCGTGATCCAACGCTCTAGATGATGGAGAGGGTTTTGGTGGGTTGTGGGCCAAAATGGAAGGGTGTTGGGCTGCAACACACACGAGGCCTTCCCGGTCCCTCGGTTAACCGTTGGAGTATCAAACGAAGTCCAAATGGTACGAAACTTGACAGGCGGTCTACCGGTAGTAAACCAAGGCCGCTTGGCAAGTCTCGGTCCAATCCGGAAATGTTTAACCCCCACACACGAAAGGAAGGTAGAAAGGACCACCAGGGAGATAGGAGCGCCGGAATGCAAAACGGACAACAGGGAAAATGCTCGGATGCATGAGACAAACACGTATGCAAATGCAATCCACATGATGACATGATATGAGATGCATGACAACGACAAAAACACACGGAGACAAAAACCCGAACCCGAGGAAATGAAATAACTTAGCGCCGGAAACGACAAGAGTTGGAGTACATATAAGGTAAATTACATCCGGGGTGTTACAACACTCCACCACTACGAAAGGATCTCGTCCCGAGATCTAGGACTGAAAGAACGCTGGGTACTCAGAACGGAGGTTATCCTCGCGTTCCCAGGTGGCTTCACGGTCGGAATGGTGTGACCACTTGACTTTGAGGAATTTGATTGACTTATTGCGAGTCTTGCGTTCAGTCTCTTCAAGAATAGCAACGGGGTGCTCATGATAAGATAGATATTCTTGGAGATCAATGTCTTCGAAGTTGACGGTGCAGTCAGGAGTCTTGAAGCACTTGCGGAGCTGAGAGACATGGAACACATCGTGCACATTTGCAAAGTTTGAAGGAAGCTCGAGTTGATAGGCGAGATCGCCTCTCTTGCTGACAATTTTGAAAGGACCCACGTATCTAGGGGCAAGCTTCACTTTGATACCGAAGCGACGAGTACCTTTCATTGGAGAGACGCGGAGGTAAACATGATCTCCGATCTCGAAAGCCAAATCACGATGCTTACTATCATAGTAGCTCTTCTGGCGCGATTGCGCTGCTTTGAGGTTATCTCGAATGACTTTGCACATTTCCTCTGCCTCTGTGATCAAGTCATTTCCAAGACTTTGATGTTCACCGGTTTCTGACCAGTTAAGAGGAGTACGGCACTTCCTTCCATACAGAATTTCGAATGGGGCCTTGCCCGAACTTGCTTGAAAACTGTTGTTGTAGGAGAATTCGGCATATGGAAGATAATCTTCCCACTTCATACCGAAGGAGATAACGCAAGCCCTGAGCATATCTTCAAGAATCTGATTGACACGCTCGACTTGACCGCTAGTTTGAGGATGGAAAGCTGTGCTGAAGCGGATGTTGGTGCCCATGGCCTTCTGAAAAGAATCCCAAAACTTGGAGGTAAAGATGCTGCCACGGTCTGAAGAGATCACCTGTGGAATGCCGTGCAGAGAGACAATCCGAGAGGTATAGAGCTCTGCCAATTGAGCTGCAGTGATAGACTCTTTGATAGGCAGAAAGTGAGCCACTTTAGTGAGTTTGTCGATGACAACAAATATAGCATCATTTCCACGCTTGGACTTTGGAAACCCAGTCACGAAGTCCATCTCAATGTGGTCAAATTTCCATTCTGGAATGGCAAGAGGTTGGAGGAGACTAGCTGGCCTTTGGTGTTCTGCCTTCACTCTTCTGCAGACATCACATTCATTCATGAACTTAGCAATCTCGCGCTTCATTCGAGTCCACCAATAAGCCTGCTTGAGGTCCAGATACATCTTCGTACTCCCAGGGTGGATGGAGAGGAGTGAATTGTGAGCCTCATTCATGATAACTTTACGAAGGTCACCTTTGGGCACAACAATACGATCCTCGAAGAAGAGAGTATCCTTGTCATCAAGGCGGTAGCACTTGTACTTGGGTTGACTCTTGGCTATCCCAATCTTCACCTTCTTCACCATAGCATCCAGAAGTTGAGCCTCGCAAATCTGATCTTCCAAAGTAGGAGAGACTTGAAGGTTGGCGAGGAAACCTTGAGGAACAACTTGCAGATTGAGTTTGCGGAAAGCTTCACAAAGTTCGGGTTGGTAGGGCTTGAGAATCAGACTGTTGCAGTAAGCCTTCCTGCTCAATGCGTCAGCAATCACATTGGCCTTGCCTGGAGTATATTCGATACTCGGATTATACTCTTGAATCATTTCGACCCAACGAGTCTGCCTGAGGTTGAGATTAGGCTGAGTGAAGATGTACTTGAGACTCTTGTGGTCAGTGAAGATGTCCACTTTTCTTCCCAATAAGAGATGTCTCCAAGTCAAAAGAGCATGCACAACTGCCGCCAACTCGAGGTCATGAGTGGGGTAGTTCTTCTCGTTGGGCTTCAACTGGCGAGAGGTATAAGCCACAACTTTCTTCTCTTGCATCAACACTGCACCAAGACCTTGAAGAGAGGCATCGCAGAAGACCTCGAACGGTTTGGATTCATCAGGAGGAGTCAGAACTGGAGTAGTGATCAATTTCTCTTTCAAAGTGTTGAAAGCGATGTCACATTCCGGAGACCAAACGTACTTGACGTGCTTCTGGAGAAGGTTTGAAAGAGGCTTCACGATCTTTGAAAAGTTCTCAACGAACCTCCGGTAGTAGCTTGCGAGACCAAGGAAGCTGCGGAGTTGCTTCACGTTTTGAGGTGGTTCCCAATTCACAATTGCAGACACCTTCTCAGGATTCACCGCAATGCCCTTGGCAGAGATGATATGCCCAAGATAAAGAACCTCATCGAGCCAAAACTCGCACTTTGAGAACTTGGCGTAGAACTGATGTTCCCTGAGCTTATCGAGCACCAAACGTAAGTGCTTGGCATGATCTTCCTTGTTCTTCAAAAAGACCAGAATGTCGTCAAGATAGACCAAGACAAAGTCATTTGTGTAGGCGTTGAAGATGAAGTTCATCATGCGAGAGAAAGTCGGAGGAGCGTTGACGAGGCCAAAAGACATGACAGTGTATTCATATGAACCATAGCTTGTTCTGAAAGCCGTCTTGGGAATATCTTGCTCACGGATTCGAATCTGGTGATAGCCCATACGGAGATCAAGCTTGGAGAATACTTGGGCACCTTTGAGTTGTTCGAACAACTCATTGATGTTGGGAAGTGGGTATTTGTTCTTGATAGTCTTCTTGTTCAATGGACGGTAGTCAACACAAAGTCGGTCCGTTCCATCCTTCTTCTTCACAAAAAGTACTCCACAACCCCACGGAGAAGAACTAGGTTGGATGAGACCCATTCGCTCTTGAATATCGAGTTGCTTCTTTAGCTCCTTCAACTCTTCAGGTCTGAGCTTGTAAGGACGCTTGCAAACCGGTTCCATGCCAGGCTCAAGATCGATGAAGAATTCAACTGGCCGGTGCAGAGGCATTCCTGGAAGCTCTTCTGGAAAGACGTCTTGGTATTCACCGACGACTGGAATTTGAGAGATAGCATCCAGTTCACCCTTCTCATTGAGAGAAAACAGGCGGATGGTATTATCCTGAGCGGCAAAGACAATTACATCCTCAGACGAATGACTCAATTGAATCTGCCTGGCTGCACAATCAAGCTGAGCCTCGTGCTTAGAAAGCCAGTCCATTCCAAGAATAAGATCAATATCCGAGTTACCAAGGACCATTGGAGAAGCTAGAAACTTAAAATCACCCATCATGATAGAAATATCCGGAATCTCATAGTTTGCGAGCAAACATCTACCCGGAGAGACAACTGCTAACGGTTTATGCAAAACTTGAGAAGACCACCCATGCTTAGATGCAAAAGGTCTCGAGATGAAACAATGTGATGCACCAGTGTCAAAAAGTACTTTTGCAGGAACATCGTTAACAGGAAGGTTACCCATGATGACATCTGACGAGTCCTCTACCTGAGCTGCATTCACCATGTTGACCTTGGCGTACTTGGGGTTATGCTTGACCACAACTGTACTTGCCGATCTCACAGGAGGAGGAGGGAGACGCCTCTAGTTGAAGCATTTGTTGGCATAGTGGCCCTTCTGTTGGCACTTGTTGCACATGACCTCTGAAAGCGGACGGTGATACGAAGCACTCGATCTTGGAGCTTGAGACGAAGTCTTGTTCTGAAAGTCAGGGTTGGGTGGGTGGGAAGATCCACTGCCACCTTTGCTCTTCTGTTGATACGGCTGACGGAACGGAGGAGGAGGAAGCCAATACTTCTGCTGCTTAGCCACTTGAGTAGAGGAAGAAGGAGTAGCATCTCTGACTCGCTTCTTGGAAGCATCACACTTCAGTTGAGCAGCCTCTTGCTTCAATGCCATGTTGTAGAACTCATCGTACCTCAAGGGCTCAAAGAGAACAAGAGCTAGCTGGATTTCCTCTCTGAGACCACCCCTGAACTGGTATATCATGCTCTTCTCGTCAGGGACGTCCTGCTTAGCAAAGCGGGCGAGCTTCTGAAACAACTTGTTGTAGTCATAGACAGACATAGAGCCTTGCTTCAGGTTGCGGAACTCCTCATGCTTTCTTTCAACCACGCTCTGAGGAATATGATGAGCTTTGAAGTCTTGACGGAATTCATCCCAGGTAATCTCACGGCCTCCTCTGGAATCTTTGTACTGCTGAAACCATTCTACAGCTTGGTCTTTGAGTTGGAAGGAAGCGAACTTGACAAAGTCCTCAGGCCTGACGTTACTGCACTCGAAATGCTTGCACAAGTCCACGAGCCAATCATCAGCGTCAGTTGCCTCAACGCAATTGCTGAAGGTCTTTGGCTGGTTAGCAAGGAACTGGTTGAGTGTAGCAAAGTGATTCTGATTGTTGCCCTGGTTGCCCTGGTTGCCTTGGTTCGCTTGGTTGCGCTCTTGGAGAATTTGCATGATCAGCTGCGTGTTTGCATTGGTAGCAGCCATCACAGCTTGCCATGCCTCCGGAGGAGGGGGTGGTGGTGGAGGATCAGGATTCGGAGTCGTGCGCGTTGGAGGAGCCATCCCGAAGAGGTTGACATCCATTAGCACATTGATAGAGAAAAATTGAAGCTGAATCCAACGGGTAGAAATTGCAACATATAGCCTTCACATCCGAACAAAATGAACGAATGCATTCCAATTGAAATGGTCAGATATCCATAAATTGAGAAGCCACTTAGAATTTAGGTAGAGGAATAAAATCAACAAGGTATGGAACAAGAACGAATACTCGGTAAGGATCACCCAATTTCAAACCAAATATCCGTGGAAGAAGAACTAGAGCTACAAGAATTCCCACCTATGAAACTCCCGAACCTTTCCGGTTATGCAATCAGGTGTTGGGGATACAGGGGAAGCATAATATCTCACCCAAATATAGCAAATCCTACATCCAGCTGTATCCATCCTTCAACACATAACCGAGAAAACTTCGGAAATCGTCTACCTCAACCTTCGAAAAGCATCCGTTATACAAGTTATGGCAATACTCCCGAACTCCCGCCCCAGTACTGGGTGGCGTCGAGGTTATCTCACCAACAACTGCATAAAAGAGATTTTCGATGTCGGCGAACTAAACTCAGGTATTCCAGAACTGCAACGATAAAATTGTGACGACAACACCTCGGAGCTCAACTCCCCGGGACACTGCCACAACCCCTAAATGATAGGAGGCACCAAGAACAATGTTCTCGTCACAAAACCATCAGAACGATTCCAAGATACCCGCGTGATCCTAAATTTTTTTTAGTGAAATTTGAGAAGAGAAGAGTCAAAACTCTACGTCAGGATGCCTTACCAGAGCGATGAGGGGACTGGGGAGTAAAAAGAATTCCTAAACTCTCTGATATATAATTCCTAAATGACTCAAAACATTTTTCTAGACTCAACTCGTCCGCTAATTCGATCAAGCAGTGGGGGCTCCTAAGGTCGGGGAAGGCTCTGATTACCAACTTGTAACGCCCTCGATGCGGCTATATCTCCTACGTGTCGAAGCACGACTTAGAGGCATAACCGCATTGAAAGCAATGTCGCAAGTAAGGTAATCTTCACAACAACCCATGTAAATAGATAATAAGGGGAGAGGTACATAGTTGGCTTACACTCGCCACATCACACAAAGTACATAAATATCATTACATCATCCAATACACTCATGGTCTGACTACGGTACCAAAATAAAAGATCAACCCCAACATGCGACATGGTCCTGATCGCCCCAACTGGGCACCACTACTGATCATTAGGGAAAGACACATAGTAACGGCGTGAGTCTTCGTCGAACTCCCACTTGAGCTCAAGCGCATCATCTGGAACGGAGTCATCGGGCCCTGCATCTGGTTTGGAAGTAATCTGTGAGCCACGGGGACTCAACAATCTCGCACCCTCGTGATCAAGACTATTTAAGCTTATAGGAAAGGCAGGGTAATATGTGGAGCTGCAGCAAGCGACTAGCATCTATGGTGGCTAACCTGTTCGCAAAAGAGAGCAAGAAGAGAAAGCAAAGCACGAACGAATAACTATAGAAAAACCTACGGCAAACATTACTCCAACACCGTGTTCACTTCTCGGACTCCGCCGAGAAGATACCATCACGGCAATACACGCAGTTGATTCCTTTTAATTAAGTTAAGGTTCAAGTTATCTACAACCGGACATTAACAAATTCCCATCTGCCCATAACCGCGGGCACGGCTTTCGAAAGTTCAAATCCCTACAAGGGAGTCCCAACTTAGCCCATGACAAGCTCTCACGGTCAACAAAGGATATACCTTCTCCTAAGACATTCCGATCAGACTCGGCATCCCGGTTCTACAAGACAACTTTGACAAGTTAAAACAAATCCAGCAACACCGCCCGAATGTGCCGACAAATCCCGATAGGAGCTGCACATATCTTGTTCTCAGGGCACACTCAGATTGTCTAAACTTCCGATAGGCCAGCCCAGAGTTTCCCCTGGTGGCCACCGGCGGCTGACGAGGTGGACCAACACTCAGAGGAGCACTGGCCCGGGGGGGTTTAAATAAGATGACCCTCGGGCTCCGGAAACCCAAGGGAAAAAGAGGCTAGGAGGCAAATGGTAAAACCAAGGTTGGGCATTGCTGGAGGAGTTTTAATCAAGGCGAACTATCAAGGGGTTCCCATTATCACCCAACCGCGTAAGGAACGCAAAATCCGGGAACATAACACCGATATGACGGAAACTAGGGCGGCGAGAGTGGAACAAAACACTAGGCAAAAGGCTGAGCCTTCCACCATTTACCAAGTATATAGATGCATTAAGATAACAAGATAATATAATGATATCCCAACAATAAACAATGTTCCAACAAGGAACAATCTCCAATCTTCACCTGCAACTAGCAACGCTATAAGAGGGGCTGAGCAAAGCGGTAACATAGCCAATCAACGGTTTGCTAGGACATGGTGGGTTAATGGTTTGACATGGAAATTTGGAAGGCATGATAAAAAAGTGGTAGGCATCGTAGCATAGGCATAGCAAAAGAGCGAGCATGTAGCAAGCAAAGATAGAAGTGATTTCGAGGGTATGATCATCTTGCCTGCAAAGTTGTCAGAGTTGACTGGATCCTCGAAAGCAAACTCAACGGGATCCTCGTTAGCGAACTCGTCTCCCGGCTCTAACCAAACAAGACAAACAAGCAAAAGGAACACAATCAACCACGTGCAGAGCTCAAACAACAAGATGCAAACATGGTATGCTATGCGGGATGCGATATGCGATGCACATGCAAGATTTGACAAGGAATGATTGAACCTGGCCTCAACCTGGAAATCCAAGTGTGCCACTGGAAAGGTGAGGTGATTTCGGTTGAAATCGATATAAAGAACACCGGAATCGGATGCACGGTTTGGAAATGGCAAGCAAAACAAATATGGCACCGGTCTGCGATAAACAGCAAGTAGCCATCTAAATGCATCAAGTTAATTATGCTACAGCACCCAAATATGACAACAAAATACATGGCAGGGATCCACTCATGATGCTTGACAAAATATGAACATTGAGCTACGGCTAATTCATTCATTAACAGGTTCAAACAATCATGACAAAAGTGCAATTGATAAACAGGTTTCAGACATAGTGAAATTAACACAAGCCTGGAATTTCAGATCAGGTAGCACACTTTGGAGCACGAAAACTACATGCTACAGGAACTTAACATGGCAAATTAAAGCATGGCATGGAGCTACTCAAAGATCTTAACAAAAGTCCCTTAGTGACCTTGAGCCAAAAGGGATCAGAAAATACAATTGCAAGCATGTGAACATGGCAAAAACATAATCAGATTACAGACTTGGTGAAAAACTGGAGCATGCAAATCTGTTAACGAGTAGGCATGTTTACGAGCTCGATGCACTCCCTACAGAGCAAGGCATGACAATCTAAGCATTCACCCATCAAGAATACATATTATATAAGCTAGAAATGGCAAGAACAACAACTAGCATGCACGGATCAACAACAACATCCTCGGCAAAATCGCTAACAAGTAGACAATCTGCCAGGATTCACGAAATAGCAAAAGTAGAGCTCGATTGACTCAAGCTAGGGTGCTCCATAATTGCAACCAAAGACATGGATGGATAGAGCACCACGAGATTAACAAAACATCCTTACTGATCATCCTCAAAAGAGGCACGGATCACTAGGAGACAACATGAGCATATGGCATATTGATAAAAAAAGATCAAGGACTTAGAGAAATTCTAAGTCCCTGAAATCAGCATTAACGAATGCACCACTTTGCAAGCTTGTGCTAGTCACCACACATATCACAAAAATACAAGTATAGCACTTATGTAAAGATGGCATGGCATATAACAAAACTCATGTAGAGCTCAAGGGCATATCATGCACATATTAATCATGGCAAAAATGACAAATAGCTATTTGGTGCAGCAGATCTGACAATTAACTCAAATAGCTCTCTTCCAACATCATTTCGGGCATCAAGATGAGCTCAAATGAAAACGATGCACTGAGATGAAATGATGTACACTCTGAGACGAACATATTGATATGCTACACGCCCAAAATGGAGCTACGGATGTCGAGTTACGATGCGTCAAAGTATGCAAAAAAAACTAGAGAGGGGAAAAAGTCAAACCCCGAGAATTTTGGATCTGAGATCTAGGGTTCACCGGGTACTGTTCACGCACGCTTCCCAAGGCTTGCCGGAAACTCGAGGTCACCGGAGAGGAGTTCCGGCGGAGGAGGGGGCCGAAGGAGGGGCGCCGGTGCGCGGGCGAGGCAGATCGGACGAGGGATGGCGGCGGCGGGCGCGCGCGGGCCGGGAGGGCCCTCCCTGGGCTCTCCGGGCCGGCGATGTGGGGCGTGGTGGCGGCGGCGCCTGGGTCGGACACGCCCGGCCGGGTTCGGACGCGTCCGGCGGCGCGGGGAAGATGGATCTAGGATTTAGGAAGGAGGGGATCCGGGAATTTCAGAGGAGGGGCTATATATAGGCATAGAGGGAGCTAGGAGAGTCCAAATAAGGTGCGGTTTTCATCCACGCGATCGTGATCGAATGCTCTATATGATGGAGAGGGTTTTGGTGGGTTTTGGGCCAAAATGGAAGGGTGTTGGGCTGCAACACACATGAGGCCTTCTCGGTCCCTCGGTTAACCGTTAGAGTATCAAACGAAGTCCAAATGGTACGAAACTTGACAGGCGGTCTATTGGTAGTAAACCAAGGCCGCTTGGCAAGTCTCAGTCCAATCCAGAAATGTTTAACCCCCACACACGAAAAGAAGGTAGAAAGGACCACCGGAGGAGATAGGAGCACCGGAATGCAAAACGGACAACGGGGAAAATGCTCGGATGCATGAGACGAACACGTATGCAAATGCAATGCACATGATGACATGATATGAGATGCATGACAATGACAACAACACACGGAGACAAAAACCCGAACCCGAGGAAATGAAATAACTTAGCGCCGGAAACGACAAGAGTTGGAGTACATATAAGGTAAATTACATCCGGGGTGTTACAACACCAGCCTACCTGGGGCTGGTCCCCTCCCACACTTGGCCCACGCAGCCTTCTGGGGCTGGTGGCCCCACCTGGTGGACCCCCAGGACCCTCCCGGTGGTCCCGGTACGTTACGGACAGCACCCGAAACTTTTCCGGTGACCAAAACGGGACTTCCCATATATAAATCTTTACCTCCGGACCATTCCGGAACTCCTCGTGATGTCCGGGATCTCATCCGGGACTCCGAACAACATTCGGTAACCATGTACATACTTTCCCTATAACCCTAGCGTCATCGAACCTTAAGTGTGTAGACCCTACGGGTTCGGGAACCATGTAGACATGACCGAGACAACTCTCCGGCCAATAACGAACAGAGGGATCTGGATACCCATGTTGGCTCCCACATGTTCCACGATGATCTCATCGGATGAACCACGATGTCAAGGAATCAATCAATCACATATACAATTCCCTTTCTCTACCGGTATAGTACTTGCCCGAGATTCAATCGTCGGTATCCCGATACCTTGTTCAATCTCGTTACCGGCAAGTCTCTTTACTCGTTCCGTAACACATCATCCTGTGATCAACTCCTTGGTCACATTGTGCACATTATGATGATGTCCTACCGAGTGGGCCCAGAGATACCTCTCCGTTTACACGAAGGGACAAATCCCAGTCTCGATTCGTGCCAACCCAACAGACACTTTCGGAAATACCCGTAGTGCACCTTTATAGCCACCCAGTTACGTTGTGACGTTTGGCACACCCAAAGCATTCCTACGGTATCCGGTAGTTGCACAATCTCATGGTATAAGGAAATGATACTTGACATTAGAAAAGCTTTAGCATACGAACTATACAATCTTGTGCTAGGCTTAGGATTGGGTCTTGTCCATCACATCATTCCCCTAATGATGTGATCCCGTTATCAATGACATCCAATGTCCATGGTCAGGAAACCATGACCATCTACTGATCAACGAGCTAGCCAACTAGAGGCTTACTAGGGACATGTTGTGGTCTATGTATTCACACATGTATTACGGTTTCCGGTTAATACAATTATAGCATGAACAATAGACAATTATCATGAACAAGGAAATACAATAATAACCATTTTATTATTGCCTCTAGTGCATATTTCCAACAAAGGCATCATGATTATTCTCATAACAACAACATATATAGATTTTGTCATATGATTACTTATGTTCAAGTGATGATCTATTCACAATGCAAGAGTATAAATCATAAACCTTATTGGGCTCCGACAAACTATAATCTCAGTCATTGAAGAAATTGCAATTTATCATAACATCGGAAAGAGTCTATGTCAGAGCTAAAAAGCAAGTCCACATACTCAACTATCATTTATTCCTCCATAATTGCTAACACTCACGCGATACTTGTGGTTACGGAGTTTTAATCGGACACAGAGAAAGATAGGGGCTTATAGTTTTGCCCCACAACCTTTTACCTCAAAGGTAATGTCAACAATAATGGTTCATGCTCCCCTACATCCAATTAGATATATATATATATATATATATCATGTTCTTTCCAACATGCTGAGCTTGCCAAAGGATAAAATAAAAAAGAAAAGGTGAAGATCACCATGACTCTTGCATAAGGTAGAAGATAATAATAAAGGATAGGCCCTTCGGAGAGGGAAGCAGAGGTTGCCATGCGCTTTTATGGTTGGATATATAAAATCTCAATGCGAAAGAACGTCACTTTATATTGCCCCTTGTGATATGAACCTTTATTATGCAGTCAGTCGCTTTTATTACTTCCACATCACAAGATCGTATAAAGCTTATTTCTCCCACACCAATCAATCATACATATTTAGAGCAATTTTTATTGCTTTGCACCGATGACAACTTACTTGAAGGATCTTCCTCAATCTATAGGTAGATATGGTGGACTCTCATGGCAAAACTGGTTTAAGGATATTTGGAAGCACAAGTAGTATTTCTACTTGGTGCTGAGAATTTGGCTAGCATGAGGGGGAAAGGCAAGCTCAACAAGTTAGAGGATCCATGACAACATACTTTATCTCAGATATAAGAAATATATAACTCATTACGTTGTCTTCCTTGTCCAACATCAACTCTTTAGCATGTCATATTTTAATGAGTGCTCCCAATCATAGAAGATGTCAATGATAATATATCTATATGTGAAAACCTCTCTTTACTTATTACTCCCTATTAATTGCAACAATGACCAAAGCTATGTCTGCCCACTCCCAACAACTTTTAATCATCATACTCTTTCTATGTGAAGTCATTACTCTCAATAAGATCAATATGAACTTTTTGTTTCTTTTTATTCTTTTCTCTTTTCTTTTATTCACCCAAGATCATGGCAAAATAAGCAAGCCCTTGACTCAACACTAATCTTTATTATATATAGCTCACGGACTCGATTACATAGAGAGATCATAAAGCAAAACTCAAAACTAGATCATGCCATAAACATTATTCTACTAGATCAAGATACTATTAATAGGATTGAAGTAAGAAAAACGGTAAAGATAGGAGTTGTGATTGTGATACGATACCGGGGCACCTCCCCCAAGCTTGGCAGTTGCCAAGGGGAGTGCCCATACCCATGTGATTATATCTCCTTGGTTGGTGAAGAAGGTGGTGGTGATGTTGGCTTAGTTGATGGCTTAGGCTTCTCCCTTAATTTGCGCTTGAGGACGACATTTTGATCCCTCAGATCATCAATCTCCCACTCCAGGGTTAATATCTTTTTGCATAGGTCCTGCTTATTTTCTTGCAAGAGACGAGAAGGGATAAACTCGAACTTGGGTTTCTTTACCCTATCAGGGAGACTTGACTTTTTGAACTCCACGTGCATGTCCCCAGGTTGAGGTAATGGTGCTTCATCTTCATCTGAGCTCGTCTCCTCCTTCTCCATGGGTTCATAGTCCTCTTCTTCCTCCGTGGTCCATCCATTATGTTCCACATCTCCATAGACCTTTGGATTTGCTAAGTAATCATCCACATAGCTTTCTCCTTCTGAATCCTGGGAAGACATGTTGATTTAATCTGCAACGGGACAGCTCAAAACAAAGACAGGAGGTTTTTGCATGATACGGGAGTCAAAACCTTAGGGAGAATATATAATGAATTTTTACCGACCAAAATACGTAATGTGCAAGAAAACAGAGTCCAGAAAGCACACGAGGTGCTCACGAGGTAGGGGGGCGCGCCCTAGGGGAGGGGGGCGCCCACCACCCTCGTGGGGCCCTCGTGTCCTTCCCGGACTGCTACTTATTTTTCTATTTTTCTAAATATTCCAAAACGGAGAAATATTGCCTTAAAAATTGTTTTGGAGTCGGTTTACTTACCATACCACATACCTATTCCTTTTCGGAGTCTGAAACGTTCCGAAAAGTGTCTCTTATGTATTCCTCCAGGGTTACAGTTTCAATAATATTGGTTTCAACATTTATGGGATTACCTGAGATATAATGTTTAATTCTTTGACCATTTACCACCTTCGGATTTGTGCCCTCGAAATTGTTGATTTTTATGGCACCGGAACGATAGACCTCTTCGATAACATAGGGGCCTTCCCATTTAGAGAGAAGTTTTCCTGCAAAAAATCTTAAACGAGAGTTGTATAGCAATACATAATCACCTACATTAAACTCACGCTTTTGTATCCTTTTGTCATGCCATCTTTTAACTTTTTCTTTAAACAACTTGGCATTTTCATAAGCTTGGGTTCTCCATTCATCAAGTGAGCTAATATCAAATAACCTCTTCTCACCGGCAAGTTTAAAATCATAGTTAAGCTATTTAATAGCCCAATATGCCTTATGTTCTAGTTCGAGAGGTACGTGACATGCTTTTCCATAAACCATTTTATACGGAGACATACCCATAGGATTTTTGTATGCAGTTCTATAAGCCCATAATGCATCATCAAGTTTCTTAGACCAATTCTTTCTAGACCTATTAACAGTCTTTTGCGAAATTAATTTGAGCTCTCTATTGCTCAACTCTACTTGACCACTAGACTGTGGGTGATAAGGAGATGCAATTCTATGATTAACATCATATTTAGCAAGCATTTTACGGAAAGCACCATGAATAAAGTGTGAACCACCATTAGTCATTAAATATCCAGGGACTCCAAACCTCAGGAAAATAACTTCCTTAAGCATTTTAATAGAAGTGTTATGATCAGCACTACTAGTTGGAATATCCCCTACCCACTTAGTAACATAATCAACAGCAACTAGAATATGTGTGTATCCATTAGAGGCAGGAAAAGGTCCCATATAATCAAAGCCCCAAACATCAAACGGTTCAATAAGAAGTGAATAATTCATAGGCATTTCTTGACGTCTACTAATATTACCAATTCTTTGACATTCATCACAAGACAAAACAAACTTACGGGCATCCTTGAAGAGAGTAGGCCAATAAAAACCAGATTGCAATACCTTATGTGCCATTCTATCTCCAGCGTGGTGTCCTCCATAAGACTCGGAATGACACTTGCGTAGGATCTGTTCCTGTTCATGCTCTGGTACACAACGTCTAATAACACCATCTACCCCTTCTTTATAAAGATGTGGGTCATCCCAAAAGTAATGTCTTAAATCATAGAAAAACTTTTTCTTTTGTTGGTATGTGAAGCTAGGTGGTATAAACGTAGCAACAATATAATTAGCATAATCAGCATACCATGGAGTACTACGAGAAGTACTTATAACATTTAATTGTTCATCAGGAAAGTTATCATTAATAGGTAGTGGGTCATCAAGAATATTTTCTAACCTAGACAGGTTGTCTGCAATGGGGTTCTCAGCTCCCTTTCTATCAACAATATGCAAATCAAATTCTTTTAGCAAGAGAACCATCTAATAAGTCTAGGTTTAGCATCTTTCTTTTCCATAAGATATTTAATAGCAGCATGATCTATTTGAATAGTTACTTTAGAAGCAACAATATAAGATCTGAACTTATCACAAGAAAATACAACTGCAAAAAGTTCTTTTTCAGTAGTAGCATAATTTCTTTGAGCATTGTCTAGAGTCTTACTAGCATAATGAATAACATTTAATTTCTTGTCAACTCTTTGCCCTAGAGCAGCACCTACAACATAATCACTAGCATCACACATAATTTCAAAGGGTAAATTCCAATCAGGTGGCTGAACAACTGGTGCAGTGACTAATGCTTTCTTAAGTATTTCAAATGCTTCTACACAATCATCATCAAAGACAAATGGTATATCTTTTTGCAATAAATTAGTCAGAGGTCGAGAAATTTTTGAGAAGTCCTTAATGAACCTCCTGTAAAATTCGGCGTGACCAAGGAAACTTCTTATACCTTTGATGTCCTTGGGACATGGCATCTTTTCAATAGCATCAACCTTGGCTTTATCAACTTCAATACCTCTTTCAGAAAATTTGTGCCCCAAGACAATACCTTCATTAACCATAAAGTGGCACTTTTCCCAATTCAAGACAAGATTAGTTTCTTCACATCTCTGCAAAACTCGATCAAGATTGCTCAAGCAATCATCAAAAGAGGAACCATAGACGGAAAAGTCGTCCATGAAAACCTCACAAATCTTTTCACAGAAGTCAGAGAATATAGCCATCATGCATCTTTGAAAGGTAGCAGGTGCATTACATAAACCAAAAGGCATACATCTATAAGCAAAAGTACCAAAAGGGCATGTAAAACTAGTCTTTGATTGATCTCTAGCCGACACAGGTATTTGAGAGAAACCAGAATAACCATCTAGAAAGCAATAGTGTGTATGTTTGCATAATCTTTCTAGCATTTGATCAATAAAAGGTAAGGGGTAATGATCTTTCTTAGTAGCTTTATTTAATTTGCGGAAATCAATTACCATCCTATAACCTGTGATAATTCTTTGTGGAATCAATTCATCTTTATCATTAGGAACAACAGTAATACCTCCCTTCTTAGGGACACAATGGACAGGACTTACCCACTCACTATCAGCAACGGGATAGATTATACCTGCCTCCAGAAGCTTTAGTATTTCTTTTCTTACCACTTCTTTCATTTTAGGATTCAGACGTCGTTGAGGATCACGAACTGGTTTGGCATCTGCTTCCAAATTTATTTTATGTTAACATAGAGTGGGACTAATGCCCTTAAGATCATCAAGAGTATATCCAATAGCAGCACGGTGCTTCTTTAGAGTTTTCAATCATCTTTCTTCTTCATGCTCTGAAAGGTTAGCACTAATAATAACAGGATATATCTTCTTTTCATCAAGATAACCATATTTAAGATTATCAGGCAAAGGTTTAAGCTCAAACACGGGATCACCCTTGGGTGGAGGTGGATCCCCTAAGATTTCAATAGGCAAGTTGTGATGCAGAATAGGTTCCTGTTTAAAGAATACTTCATCTATTTCCCTTCTTTCATTCATGAACATATCATTTTCATGGTCTAGAAAATAGTGTTCTAAAGGATCACTAGGAGGTACTGCAATAGAAGCAAGACCAATAGTTTCATCCTTACTAGGTAATTCTTCCTCACGATGTTGTTTACTAAATTTAGAGAAATTAAACTCATGAACCATATCATCCACCTCAACAGTAACAACATTCTTAGTGCAGTCTATGGTAGCATTGACAGTATTTAAGAAGGGTCTACCAAATATAATGGGACAAAAGCTATCTTGCGGAGAAGTAAGAACAAGAAAATCAGCAGGATATTTAGTTTTCCCACACAAGACTTCAACATCTCTAACAATTCCAATTGGTGAAATAGTATCTCTATTGGCAAGTTTAATTGTGACATCAACATCTTCTAACTCAACAGGTGCAATTTCATTCTTAATTTCTTTGTATAAGTCATGAGGTATAACACTAGCACTAGCACCCATATCACATAAGCCATGATAACAATGATCTCCTATTTTAACAGAAATAACAGGCACGCCTACCACAGGTCTATGTTTATCTTTATCACAAGGTTTAGCAATTCTAGCAGTTTCACCTTCGAACTGAATAACATGCCCATCAATATTATCAGACAAGAGATATTTAACAATAGCAATATTAGGTTCTACTTTAACTTGTTCAGGAGGTGTATAAGTTCTAATATTGCTTTTACGAACAACAGTTGAAGCTTTAGCATGATCCTTTATTCTAACAGGGAAAGGTGGTTTCTCAATATAAGAAGTAGGAACAATAGGATCATTATAAGTGACAGTCTTTTCTTCAACTTTAATAGGTGCAGCTACTTTTACTTCTACGGGAGGATGATATTTAAACCACTTCTCCTTAGGGAGATCAACATAAGTAGCAAAAGATTCATAGAAAGAAGCTACTATCTCAGAGTCAAGTCCATATTTAGTGCTAAACTTACGAAAAATATCGGTATCCCTAAAAGATTTAACACAATCAAACTTAGGTGTCATACCCGACTCTTTACCTTCATCGAGGTCCCAATCTTCAGAGTTGCATTTAATTCTATCCAATAAATTCCATCTGAATTCAATAGTCTTCATCATAAAAGAGCCAACACAAGAAGTATCGAGCATGGTGTGATTGTTTTCAGAAAGCCGAGCATAAAAACTTTGCATAATTATTTCTCTTGAGAGCTCATGATTGGGGCATGAATATAACATTGATTTAAGCCTCCCCCAAGCTTGAGCGATGCTTTCTCCTTCGCAATGCCAGAAATTATATAAATAATTGCGATCACGATGAACAAGATGCATAGGGTAATACTTTTGATGAAATTCCAGCTTCAATCTTTTATAGTCCCATGATCTCATATCATCACATAGCCTATACCATATCAATGCGTCTCCCTTCAAAGATAAAGGGAAGACCTTCTTCTTAGCAACATCATAGGGTATACCTGCAAGCTTAAATAATCCACAAACTTCATCTACATATATTAAGTGCTCATCAGGATGCTTTGTTCCATCTCCTGTAAAAGGATTAGCTAGCAGTTTTTTTACATACCCGAAGGATACTCATAAGGAATTTCATTTTCAATAGGTTCAGTAGGTTGAGGAGCAACTCTTTGCTCTACTGGTCGGGGTGAAGATACCCCAAACAAGCCCCTCAGAGAATTACTTTCCATAGTAACAAGTGACAGTAAATTTCAGCACACTATATAAATTTTTCCTTACCAAATTCCACCTACCAAAGGTGCTACACTCCCCGGCAGCGGCGCCAGAAAAGAGTCTTGATGACCCACAAGTATAGGGGATCTCTCGTAGTCCTTTCGATAAGTAAGAGTGTTGAACCCAACGAGGAGCAGAAGGAAATGATAAGCGGTTTTCAACAAGGTATTCTCTGCAAGTACTGAAATAAGTGGTAACACATAGTTTTGTGATAAGATAGGTTGTAACGAGCAACAAGTAACAAAAGTAAGTGCAGCAAGGTGGCCCAATCCTTTTGTAGCAAAGGACAAGCCGAAACAAACTCTTATAATAGGAAAAGCGCTCCCGAGGACACATGGGAATATCGTCAAGCTACTTTTCATCACGTTCTTATGATTCGCGTTTGATACTTCGATAATTTGATATGTGGGTGGACCGTTGCTTGGGTGCTGTTCTTACTTGAACAAGCATCCCACTTATGATTAACCTCTATTGCAAGCATCCGCAACTACAAAAAAAGTATTAAGGTAAACCTAACCATAGCATGAAACATGTGGATCCAAATCAGCCCCTTACGAAGCAACACATAAACTAGGGTTTAAGCTTCTGTCACTCTAGCAACCCATCATCTACTTATTACTTCCCAATGCCTTCCTCTAGGCCCAAATAATGGTGAAGTGTTATGTAGTCGACGTTCACATAACACCACTAGAGGCTAGACAACATACATCAAAATATCAAACGAATACCAAATTCACATGACTACTCATAGCAAGACTTCTCCCTTGTCCTCAGGAACGAACGTAATTACTCACAAAGCATATTCATGTTCATAATCAGAGGGGTAATAATATGCATATAGGATCTGAACATATGATCTTCCACCAAATAAACCAACTAGCATCAACTACAAGGGGTAATCAACACTAATAGCACCAATCCCGGACCTTGAGACAAGAATTGGATACAAGAGATGAACTAGGGTTTGGAGATGAGATGGTGTTGGTGAAGATGTTGATAGAGATTGCCCTCTCCCAATGAGAGGAGCATTGGTGATGACGATGGTGATAATTTCCCCCTCCCGGAGGGAAGTATCCCCGACAGAACAGCTCTGTCGGAGCTCTAGATTGGATCCGCCAAGGTTCCGCCTCGTGGCGACAGAGTCTCGTCCAGAAAAGTTCCTATTTTTTTCTCATCGAAAGACCACATATAGGAGAAGATGGGCGTCGGAGAGCCACCAGGGGGCCCACGAGGTAGGGGGCGCGCCCTAGGGGGGGGGCGCCCCCACCCTCGTGAGCAGGGTGTGGGCCCCCTGGCCTTCATCTTTGGCGTGGATTTTTCTTTATTTCTTTTAAGAAGTTCCGTGGAGTTTCAGGACTTTTGGAGTTGCGCAGAATAGGTCTCTAATATTTACTCCTTTTCCAAACCAGAATTCGAGCTGCCGGCATTCTCCCTGCTTATGTAAACCTTGTAAAATAAGAGAGAATAGCCATAAGTATTGTGACATAAAGTGAAATAACAGTCCATAATGCGATAAATATCGATATAAAAGCATGATGCAGAATGGACGTATCAACGGGTTCCGGCAGACCCTTGAGGTTCGAACTCTGGGGTGCGCATGAAGTTCTTTCCCTCCTGCCAATCTACGCCCTAGCTCGCTAAGGTCTCGAGGACGAACTCGACGCATTCGCAACACAAAGGCACAAGGTTTATACTGGTTCGAGCTACCGTTGTGGTGTAATACCCTACTCCAGTGTGGTGGTGGTGGATTGCCTCTTGGGCTGATGAAGAACAGTACAAGGGGAAGAACGACCTCCTGAGGTTGAGGCGTTCTTGTGCTTGGTGTACTAAGGGTTGGCCTTCGATCAGATCGGATCCGATCCCCCTTTTTTGGTGGTGGCTAGTCCTACTTATATAGGCCCTGGCCCTCTCCCCAAATATTGAGCGGGAAGGGAGCCAACAATGACGGCCAATTTGAAAGGGGACAACTAGTACAAGCTATCCTGACAAAAGGTGGTCGTCGCCTGTGTCGGTGTCAAAACCGGTGGATCTCGGGTAGGGGGTCCTGAACTATGCGTCTAAGGCGGATGGTAATAGGAGGCAGGGGACACGATGTTTTACCTAGGTTCGGGCCCTCTTGATGGAGGTAAAACCCTATGTCCTGCTTGATTATTCTTGATAATATGAGTAGTACAAGAGTTGATCTACCACGAGATCGTAGAGGCTAAACCCTAGAAGCTAGCCTATGGTATGATTGTATGTTGTCCTACGGACTAAAACCCTCCGGTTTATATAGACACCTGAGGGGGCTAGGGTTACACAAGGTCGGTTACAAAGGAGGAGAAATACACATCCGTATTGCCTAACTTGCCTTCCACGCCAAGTAGAGTCCCATCCGGACACGGGACGAAGTCTTCAATCTTGTGTCTTCATAGTCCAACAGTCCGGCCAAAGGATATAGTCCGGCTGTGCAGAGACCCCCTAATCCAGGACTCCCTCAGTAGCCCCCGAACCAGGCTTCAATGACGTCAAGTCCGACACGCAGTATTGTCTTCGGCATTGAAACGCAGGTTCTTCTCCAAATTTCGAATGTTGGTTAAGCAGTGTCTGGCCCCATAAATGTTGGACCTCTTGGCTTCTGCGCCCAATAAGGGCTATATTCCATGCATCGAATGAATACGAGGAGCCAGGGCGTTTTTACATTCTCCCCCCTAGCCAGATAAATAAATTGTCTATTAAAGGGATGGGGATTCTTAGATCCAATCCATATCATCCTCCCCCAGCGAGAATCCATCGAAGTGCACTTTGGAAAAATCCACTCCAGCATGGCTGACAACCACAGCTCCTCCTCCCGTCCCCGTAGCCCGAAGCCCGGTGATTGGGAGAGGTGTTCTGTCCGACACAGTCGATTAGTCGAACTGCAGACTAAGGGATTTCTCCCTCCAGCGTATATGGTTCCTGTCCGAGCCGGGCTCGCCACCTACAATGGCGGGGAGCAAGCGGAGACCTTCCCCAGCCCCTCTACGGGGGAGCGGGTATGCCTTGTTCCTTACTTATTAAGGGGACTCAGATTTCCAATTCATCCGTTCCTCCGCGGGCTCCTGGAGTTTTACGGCCTCCAACTGCATAATTTCACCCCTGCTTCCATATTACACATCGCCGGCTATGTTGCCCTTTGCGAGTTATTCCTGGGCTGTGAGGCTCATTTCGAGTTGTGGAAGAGGTTATTTTGCCTTGTCCCCTGCACACAAGAGGGGTCACTTTATCAAGTGGGTGGAGCCGAAATATGGCGCATCGCCGAAACCGGATACCTGTCCGGTACTCCGAAGTAGATGTCCGAAGACTGGCCTTCGGAATGGTTTTATATGGAGGACGTCCCCCTTCCGGACCCTGTTCGGCGGGTTTCCCTGAGTTCAACAATGCTCCTCTAAAGAAACGCCGAAGCTGGCACCTACGGAGCCCCTAGGAGGAAGACAACGGAGAAGTCCTTTACCTGATGAACCGGATTAAAGCGTTGGCTCAATCAGGATTGACGGTAATCGAGGTTATGTAAATATGCATAATGCGGGGAGTGCAACCACTTCAATATTGAGGGCACCCCTTGTGGTGTTTTAATGGGGAAGACGATGCCACCCGTTGCGGGCGTAAGGGTCCGGACAACGCTGCTGCTTTAGCAAAAATCCTGTCCGAGCTGTTCAAGGGAGAGGAAGAGGAGTTCATCCGCATCAAGCCACATGATGGATTCTCCATGTACAACCCTCCAAGCTGGGTGAGTTATATCTCCTTACTCCCATTCTTCCTACATTCTTTGTCGTATGTACTCACCTTGCCATTTTACGGCAGGAACTGCGAAAAGCCATAAGGGAGATCAACAGCTCGTCCCCACAACCAGAGGACCCCGACCAGGCCCTCGGTCCCGGACTCGAAGAAGATCCGGACATATTCGTGGAGCTGATAGACCGACAGTTCTATCAATTGAGCTGTGACGACGCCATGGTGGCCATTACGGCCGACTATCCCGGACTGCTCCCTGCGTCGCTCGTAAGAAAAACCAAAATCCCAACTCCAAAAACTAGGATCCCCTTTTAGATACTTCACCTACCATATACATATGGTGTTTTACAGGGATGGCCTTCGGGACGCCGTGCCGAACCCGCAGCAACTCGCCAACAAGAGGCACCGAGGCCGGGTAGGCCAAAAAGGAAGGCGGTCAGGATGGAGACGCCGACGCAAAGGTATGACAAAAACCCCGCTCCGTGGTTGTCGTCTTTCTCAAAATGTAATGACGTCCATGTTTCTTTAACAGAAAAAACGCTCGCCGGAATATGTCCGGTGAGGCTGCCGATCATGCTTCCACCAGTCGGGCTCCAGGACCGGACATAGAGGCGGAAGCCGACATGGGGCGGATGCCGGATACTCCCCCTACAGAGGATGCAGATAGACTATCCGCTACAGATAAGTGGAGAGCGCCATGAATCATAGGCGTCGCCGAGCCATACTCCGTGATGCTTGCTTCTCACCAGAGGCATTTGATGCCTTCAATTCTGGAGACGCGTACCTCTGTGCTGCTCAAAATGGTCTAGCCAGAGCCACGGACCAGTATGTAAGGGATGTACGGGTAAGCAAATCTGACAATTATATGTATCAGTAGCCCCTGAGACTTGAAACAGTTAGCAGAACTGATTTAAGGATCATCTATTGTGCAGGTTCTTACAGAGAAGAATACTCGACTGTCACAGGAGCTAGAGGAATGCAAGACCCAACTTCGGGCCGCCGTTGCCGCATTGAAGGAACCCCAAAAGTCCCCAGCTGGTAACATTTGTTTCAAAGAATGATAGGTACCATATAGCGTGCGGCGTGGCTGCAGATCTAACAATAGATATTGCAGATGAATCCAGAGAGAATCCGGAGGACCAGCATGTCGTACGACAGCTAAAGGCTGGCGAACGCGTGCTGACTGAGGTCAGGCGGGAGAAAAACAATCTCCAAGATGCCAATACTAAGCTGAGCGTGGAACTGAAAGATGTTCGAGCCCAGCTTGCGGACTCCGAGAAGGAGAATAAACGGCTTCGACGCGGCATTTTCAGTAAGTGCTTGAACGAACCCTTAAAAAGGGGGCGGTGGAGAAGCCAGCTAACAGAGTTATGTCTGCAGGTATGCTGACGGGTCGTTCTGCGGAGGAGATGCCCGGGTCTGCGGGTGATCTTCTATCCGAGCTCTCACAACTGCACGTACAAGTTCGACAGGTGATGCAAGGTATTGCCCATGCCTTGTGGCCATCCGTCTGCCTGCCAGAAGGCATTGGAGAGCTTGCAGAGAAGCTCAAGGGAGCACGGCGGCGCTTCTGACTATGGAAGATATCAGCCTGCCGTCAAGGTGCCAGGGAAGCCTAGGCCATGGTGAAGACGCGGTATACCAAGGCTGACCCAAACCACATGGCCGAGGTCGGACCTGTGGGGCCCGATGGGAAAGAGATCCCCGTTAGCTTAGTCTATGGGCAAGTAGAATTAGCCGCAAAGTATACCCAACTGGATTGTAGGCTAGACCGCCTGTTGGATGGTATAGAAGAGGAATTTAGTTAGTCTACATGACTATGTAATTAAAGTGACATGTATAATGCCTTCTAGCCGGATTGTAAATCATTTGTCATGGCGGACCTTTTCGCTTCAACCTCGGGACCGGATAGTCCGGAGTGTGTCCAAATACCCGCTCAGTTATATAAGAACCGGGGTATGCGTGGAAACTAGGCGTAGGGGTCATTAGTGCTTGAAAAGACAAGTACCCAACTAGTTATGTTATATTACATGGGTAGTAAGAAACATCTTCCAGGGAGAATAGTTCTGTTAGGGGTTCCTTTCCCTGGGTACGCATGCCTAAAGTGCATGTCCGGACTGCGAGCGGAGACGCAGGCAAAAACATCTGGGGGCATATATGGAAAATAAATAAAAATCATCTTTTGTTTGCCGACCGAATATTCCCTTAAGAATGCTAGCTTTCGGCTTCACCCAGTCTGAGGTACACATCTGGCTGACCCGACAGTAACAATCGCAGAGGTGCTCGCCTTATGCCCTAGCCGAATTAACAGGAATGTACACGTGGAAGAATAACACATGTGGGGCATGAAGCCCAGATAGATAATTAAGCTTCTGTTGTAAGAAGCCCCCAGGTATAATGAGCGCGGTTAGCGCGTCTATAGTGTGCAAGCGAGGCACAAGTTGGCCCTTGAAGGCCTTGAGAAAGAATAAAAGAAAGAAAGAGAAAAAAGACAGATAATGTATATGCAAAAAATGGACAGAGGAAGGAGACGAACATAGAGTCCGGCGCTAGGCGTAGAATCTTCGGAGCCTGGCTGCGTTCCATGGGTTCGGCTCAAGTCGATTATTCGATGCATCCCGCAGACGGTACGCTCCACCGGTCAGAACTTGGTCAATAATGAAGGGACCTTCCCATTTGGGCTCGAGCTTGGTCTTTTTCTTCTCCGGCAGGCGTAGAACTAACTCGCCAACGTTATAAGTTTTGGCCCGTACTTCTCTGCTTTGGTATCTGCGAGCCTGTTGCTGATAGAATGCGGAACGGGCTTTTGCCACGTCGCGCTCCTCCTCCAGGGTGTCCAGACTGTCCTGCCGATCGAGCTCGGCTTCTCTTTCTTCGTACATGCGCACTCGAGGTGAGTCATGAATTATGTCGCAGGGCAGAACTGCCTCGTGCGCCATACACCATAAAGAAGGGTGTATATCCGAGTACGATTCGGCGTGGTCCGCAGCCCCCAGAGTACGGAGTCGAGCTCCTCTACCCAGTGCGTGTTAGACTCCTTAAGGACCGCACTAATCTGGGTTTAATGCCGCTCATGATAAGACCATTTGCTCGCTCAACTTGCTGTTGGTTTGTGGGTGATAGACGGAAGCATAATCGAGCTTGATGCCCATGTTGCTGCACCAGAGTTTTACCTCGTCGGCCGTGAAGTTCGTGCCGTGTCAGTGATGATGCTGTGGGGGACGCCATAACGGTGTATAACCCCGGATATGAAGTCTATCACCGGTCCGGATTCGCGTTTTAACAGGTTTGGCTTCTATCCATTTGGTGAATTTATCCACCATGACCAGTAAGTATTTTTTCTTATGGGTTCCCCCTTTAAGGGGTCCAACCATGTCAAGCCCCCAGACCGCGAAGGGCCAGGTAATGGGGATTGTTTGGAGGGCGGTGGGTGGCATGTGGCTTTGGTTTGCAAAAAGCTGGCAACCGACGCAGCGTTGGACCAAGTCCTGTGCATCTACCCGGGCCGTCGGCCAATAAAAACCTGTACGGAAGGCCTTGCTTACAAGGGCCCGGGCTGCGGCGTGGTGGCCGCCGAGTCCGGCGTGAATTTCTGCCAAAAGCTTCCGCCCTTCCTCTTCGGAGATGCACCTTTGAAGGACTCCGGTAGTGCTTTTTTTATACTTATATAGCTCTCCCTCATGGACCCTGTAGGCTTTAGATCGCCGCACTATGCAGCGTGCCTCATTTTGGTCCTCGGGAAGTTCCTGCCTAGTTAGGTAGGCCAGGAATGGTTCTGTCCACGGGGCAATGATGGCCATTATTACGTGGGTTGAAGGTGTTATTTCGGTGGCAGAGCCTCCGATTATGTCAGAGTGTTTGGTATCGGGCATTTTGGCCGGGTCCGGACTATTGTTACCAGTGTCCCCTTCCCATACCACGGATGGCTTAAACAACCTCTCCAAAAAGATGTTGGGGGGGACCGCATCGCGTTTTGCGCCGATGCGGGCGAGGATATCCGCCGCCTGATTGTTTTCCCGAGCCACATGGTGAAATTCGAGCCCCTCGAACCGAGCTGACATCCTTAGGATGGAGTTTCGATAGGCCGCCATCTTCGGATCCTTGGCATCGAAGTCTCCATTTATTTGGGATATTGCGAGGTTCGAATCCCCACGCACCTCCAGGCGTTGAATGCCCATGGAAACTGCCATCCGAAGACCATGTAACAGGGCTTCGTATTCGGCTGCGTTGTTGGAGTCTGTATACAGTATCTGCAGTATGTATTGAACTGTATCTCCGGTTGGGGACATCAGGACGACGCCAGCCCCCAAACCAGCCAGCATTTTGGAGCTGTCGAAGTGCATGATCCAATTGGAGTATGCGCAGTACTCTTTAGGGAGTTCGGCTTCCGTCCATTCGGCGACAAAGTCGGCCAATACTTGCGATTTAATGGCTCGCCGAGGTTTGTATGTTATGTCGAACGGGGGGAGCTCAATGGCCCATTTGGCAATCCGGCCCGTGGCGTCGCGGTTGTTTATAATATCATTAAGTGGCACTTCCGAGGCTACTGTAATCGAACACTCTTGAAAATAGTGTCGCAGCTTCCGGGATGCCATGAATACCGCATAGGATTTTTTTGATAATGTGGGTACCATGATTTGCATGGAGTGCGGACATTGGATACATAATATACCGGCTTTTGAAGAGGGAATTTATGTCCGTCCGCTTCTCGTTCGACGACGAGCACTACGCTTACAACCTGATGAGTTGCCACAATGTACAACATCATTGGTTCGCCGATGTTTGGCGCGACCAGGATTGGGTTGGTTGCCAGTATGGCCTTTATTTCTTCCAATCCGGCTGTGGCAGCGTCTGTCCACTCGAAGTGTTTGGTGCGCCGAAGGAGGCGATAAAGGGGTAATGCCTTTTCTCCTAAGCGGGAGATAAAGCGGCTTAGAGCCGCCACACATCCAGTTAATTTCTGGATTTGTTTGAGGTCCGTTGGGATAGCCAACTGTGACAGAGCTCGGATTTTGGCCGGATTAGCTTCAATTCCTCTACTGGAGACAATGAAGCCCAGGAGCTTTCCGGCTGGTACGCCGAAAACGCATTTTTCCGGATTGAGCTTGATGTCGTATGTTTGGAGGTTGTCGAATGTGAGCCTCAAGTCATCTGTTAGAGAGTCGACGTGTTTGGTTTTGACGACCACATCATCTACGTATGCCTCTACTGTTTTGACGAGCTGTTTCTCCAGACATGTCTGAATCATGCGTTGATATGTTGCGCCGGCGTTTTTGAGTCCAAAAGGCATAGTGTTGAAACAGAAGGGGCCGTATGATGTGATAAATGCTGTTGCGTCTTGGTCGGACTCCGCCACCTTGATTTGGTGGTAGCCGGAGTATGCGTCGAGGAAACACAATGACTCGTGTCCTGCGGTAGCATCGATAATTTGATCAATGCGGGGAAGGGGGAAGGGATCCTTTGGGCAAGCCTTGTTGAGGTCCTTGAAATCGACACATAGGCGCCAGGATTTGTCCTTCTTTGGTACCATCACCATGTTTGCTAGCCAGTCCGGGTGTTTTATTTCTCTAATGAATCCGGCCTCCAATAACTTGGCTAGTTCCTCTCCCATAGCTTGTCTCTTAGGTTCAGAGAAACGCTGAAGAGTCTGCTTGACCGACTTGAATCCCTTTAGAATATTGAGGCTGTGCTCGGCCAGCCTGCGTGGGATTCCTGGCATGTCTGAGGGGTACCAGGCGAATATGTCCCAATTCTCGTGCAGGAACTCTCATAGTGCGGCGTCCACGGCGGGGTTTAACTGTGCCCCGATGGAGGCTGTTTTTGTAGGGTCCGTTGGGTGGACTTGGAATTTGACTATTTCATCCGGTGGTTTAAAAGAGGTGGACTTGGATCTCTTGTCAAGTATCACGTCGTCCCTGTCCACTATGGAGCGTAGCACAGTTAATTCCTCGGCCGAAAGGGCTTCGGATAATGCCTCGAGGGCCAATGCGGTTGTTTTGTTTTCGGCGCGGACTGCTGTGTCCAGATCACTAGCGAGAGTGATGATTCCGTTGGGCCCGGGCATTTTGAGCTTCATGTACCCATAATGGGGTATGGCTTGGAAGATCGTGAACGCCTCCCGTCCTAAAAGGGCGTGGTATCCACTACTGAATGGGGCCACTTGGAATGTAATTTCTTTGGACCTATAGTTCTCCGGTGTGCCGAATACCACATCTAGTGTGATTTTCCCAGCACAGCGTGCTTCCCGACTAGGGATGATTCCTCTGAAGGTTGTGCTACTTTGCTCAATGCGGTTCTAGTCTATTTCCATTTTTTGAAGAGTTTCCTCATAGATGAGGTTCAATCCACTGCCGCCGTCCATGAGTACTTTGGTGAGTCAAAAGCCGTCCACAATTGGACCGAGGACCAGTGCAGCTGGTGCTCGGGCTGTTCGGAATTTAGGTTCGTCACTGGCATTGAAGGTAATAGTCGTGTCACTCCATGGATTCATTGCTGCCACGTGGCAGATTTCGGCGAGGCTGGGGAGTGTTCGCTTGCGCCTATTATTTGATGTGAAGGTTTCAAAGACTGTTAATACCGTATTGTTATCCTCGGGATGGTGCTCTGTGGCATTTGGGATGAGAAGATCCTCACCACTTTTGGCCACCTGCCAGAGTATCCAACATGCTCTAAGGTTCTGTGTTGGTATGGTATCCGCTGTACTATGAATTTTGCAGGGTCCGTTAAGCCATCCCTCCAATACGGTTCCATGCCTTGTAGAGGGTTTTTGTTTCTTTGTAACTAACTCGGGTGTCTTATGATAGTGCACCATTTTACTTCGGACTGGGTGTATATTCCGAGCCGGATTATCCCAAAATTTCGTTTCGGTTTTCCAGGCGCTTTCCATCGCACAGTACTTTCATACTATGGACGCCATGTCAGCGAAGCGTGATATGTCACGGCGACTTAAGGAGTTAAGGATTCCCTTGTCCGTGCAATTATTGCAGAAAAATGAGACCGCGTCTTCCTCGCGACAGTCCTTAACCTTGTTCATCACAAGGAGAAATCTGGCCCAATAATGATGTACTGTTTCATGGGGCTCTTACCTGATGTGGGAAAGATCGTTTATGTCTGGGTGGGTGGGTGGATTTGAGTCCGAACCCCTTCCCGATCTGATACCCAGGGGCCAAGGAGTTTCCAATCTTGGAAGTTCGGATTCTGGAGTGTTGCCCGATAACTCTGGCCCGTTGCCTGACTCTAGGTTCAGGGCTTGGGTGATGTCCTCCCGTAAACGGGTATCCAGCTCGGAGAGCTCAGGAATCCGGACATAGTTAGTCCTCAAGATAGAGGAAGAATCGCCGCATTGTTCCTCCACCACCGCAATATGATGGGTGACCGGTGGAGAGTTAATCTCCCTTTGATCGGGTTTAAGACCAATCCGATCATAGTCTGTAGTGACTCCCAAGGTGGCGATACGATCCAAGAGCTCGTTTAGGGAAGAGAGCTCCATTGGATCCATCTGCTCGGCGAATTCCGAGCAGACGTGGAGGTTGTTTTCGATGACCCGAGAGGTCATTGTCGGTGCAGCGGCCGACTGGGCGGTCATGATGAAACTACCAAGCTGGAGAGTTTGGCCGACAGCTAGGGCTCCCTCGACGGTAATGTTGTTTTTAACAACAAGACGAGGCATCCTTCCTTACGGCGATGACACAGTGGAACTCTCAATGAAAGCACCAATGTCGATGTCAAAACCGGCGGATCTCGGGTAGGGGGTCCCGAACTGTGCGTCTAAGGTGAATGGTAATAGGAGGCAGGGGACACGATGTTTTACCCAGGTTTGGGCCCTCTTGATGGATGTAAAACCCTACGTCCTGCTTTATTATTCTTGATAATATGAGTAGTACAAGAGTTGATCTACCACGAGATCATAGAGGCTAAACCCTAGAAGCTAGCCTATGTTATGATTGTATGTTGTCCTACGGACTAAAACCCTCCGGTTTATATAGACACCGGAGGGGGCTAGGGTTACACAAGGTCGGTTACAAAGGAGGAGATATACATATCCGTATTGCCTAGTGTCGGTGTCAAAACCGGCGGATCTCGGGTAGGGGGTCCCGAACTGTGCGTCTAGGCCGGATGGTAACAGGAGGCAAGGGACACGAAGTTTTACCCAGGTTCGGGCCCTCTGGATGGAGGTAAAACCCTACGTCCTGCTTGATTAATATTGATGATATGGGTAGTACAAGAGTAGATCTACCTCGAGATCAGAGAGGCTAAACCCTAGAAGCTAGCCTATGGTATGATTGTTGATGTGTATGTTGTCCTATGGACTAAAACCCTCCGGTTTATATAGACACCGAAGAGGGTTAGGGTTACATAGAGTCGGTTACAATGGTAGGAGATCTGAACATCCATATCGCCAAGCTTGCCTTCCACGCCAAGGAAAGTCCCTTCCGGACACGGGATGAAGTCTTCAATCTTGTATCTTCATAGTCCAGGAGTCTGGCTGAAGGTATAGTTCGGCTATCCGAACACCCCCTAATCCAAGACTCTCTCAGTAGCCCCAGAACCAGGCTTCAATGACGACGAGTCCGGCGCGCAAATTGTCTTCAGCATTGCAAGGCGGGTTCCTCCTCCAAGTACTTCATAGAAGATTTTAAACACAAAGATAGTGTCCGGTTCTGCAAGATAAGTTTTCCACATATTGCCATAGAGAGAATAATATTCACACAAATCTAATCTGTTGACGTATTCCGTGGTGCGACACACCACTGCCAAGACTTTATCCGAGTCGTTTAATTATCCCACCTCAGCGCGTCATGCGAGGCAGCTTCCTTGGCACGTCTTGTCAAAGCAGAGATCGTGCCCCCTTATTCCGGGATTCTCATCAATATGGGCGTGGGTAACCCAACCGCGCCTTTGATTACGGCGCTTGGAGATAAGCGAGTTTTACCAGGCTGGTGGGGACATGTAGTCGCGTCCACCCATATAAGGGGATAAGGATCCACCTTTTCACCCACGCCTTCTTCCTCCTTTGCCTATCCATTCTTGCGCACTCGAGCTCTAGCGCCCAAGTCCGCACTACCACCTCAACCTTCTCCAGTCATGTCCGGAGCGGGAGGCAAGTGGATGGTCTCCTCCGTCATGGAGGGACACATCAAAAAGCTGAGGAAGGCCGGATATCTGGCTAGCGACATCGCGCACCGGCTTCCCGAAAAGGGGCAGCTCATCCCCACTCCTAGGACCCATGAGAGGGTGGTATTCCTCTCCCATTTCCTCCGCGGACTGGGATTCCCTCTGCATCCATTTGTCCGGGGGCTCATGTTCTACTACGGCCTGGATTTCCATGATCTGGCCCTGAACTTTTTCCTCAACATCTCGGCGTTCATCGTCGTGTGTGAGGCGTTCCTCCGCATCCGCCCCCATTTCGGCCTATGGCTTAAGTTTCAACATCAAGCCAAAGGTGGTACGCGGCAGCCAGGCGGAGTGCGGCGGTGCCATGGTTGGCAAGATGGCCAACATCCTGTGGCTCCAGGGATCCTTTGTGGAGACCCTGAAGGGGTGGCAATCATGGTGGTTTTACGTCACCGAGCCGCGCGACGCCGAATGGGTCGCACCCCCTGAGTTTCGATCCGCCCCCCCTACGCGGCTCACCTCCTGGAAGGAGACAGGCCTGTCTTGGGGTAAAAAGGAGAGCTAACCGGACTCCAAACATGCATCCAAACCCTGGTGGACAAGAAGCTCAAGCTTGTCAACGTAGTCCAGGTTATGCTCATCCGCCTGATCCCTCCGTGTCAACGACGGGCCTTCAATCTGTGGGAGTTTGACCTGGCGCAGCATCAAACTCTAAACAGGCTCTTCGACACGATGTATGAAGATGCCTGGAGGATGCTTTTCAAGGGCTTCGAGGCTCCCGCATCCGCTACCGAGGATCGCGGATTCAGCGTGCAGCATCACGCGCTCGCGGTAAGCTGTTTTTTCCTTTTACAGGGTATCAGTTTTGCATAGTTTGACTCTATGCGGGATCTAAGCTCCCTTTCCTCTGACAAGATTGGCAGGTGACGTCCGGACAGATCAACTGTCCGGCCCCTTTGCCCGAAGGCCCAGCGGACGCTCGCTTGGCGAGGCTGCTGGTTCCGGCGCCCTATGTGGTGCCGGAGAAGAAGGCCACGAAAAGGGCCACAGGGACTCGAAAGGGCGCCCGGCGCCAGGAGGTGTCGGATTCATCATCCGACGGTCCCGAAGTGCCTTCCTCTCGTGAAGACGAGGAGGAAGAAGAAGAAACCTCTCCCCCTCCAGCGGGAGGAGAGAAGAAAAGGAAGGCCGCCCTCTCTGAGGAGGCTGGAGGGTCCAAGAAGGGGAAAACCCTTCCTCCGGACTACTCCGCCGACGCTGACGACGGCGGAGATGAGTGGCAGCCTAGGGCCAAGCCCCTGGCAGAATCGTAAGTATCCAGATACTGGAGTAATTCATAGTATTCGTTTATTGCATAGCTTCCCCTTATGCCGAATATGCTTATGCAGCCCACCCAAAGACTGGCTCGACGCGACGTCGAGCGGCTCACTAGACTCGTCGGATGTGAACTCGCTTCCGACGGCTTCCTCCCCCCGCCCTACGGACGACACCGAGGTGTTGTCCCAACAGGTTCCAAGTAGGGAGGAGGTGGTCCTGGAGGCGCCGCAAGGCGACCTCCCGGACTCCAGGAGTAAAGGGGATGAAACCCCCCAGAGCTCCAAGTCCGGCTCTAGGCCGGACACCGCTCCGGAACCTTCAAAGGTTCCGGAGTCCGGCGGGAGACCTCCTTCCAAGAGGAGCAAGTCCACCGTGCCGGCGGCCTCCGTCCAACCGGAGGCACCGGACAATATGCTGGAGGCGCTCCAAGGCGCCTCCATCGACAAGGAGCACCGCGCTATTATGAGTGCGGTGGTCCAGAAGGTTTAGTCTGCAAAAAACGGACTGACTGAAGCTTATACTAGCCTTTTGAAAGGCCTTGAGGTAAGTAAAGAAAGTGTAAATAATAGTACCGCATAGACAGTAGCCCCTGATGCTCTGTTTGGCGTTCGGGAAGAAAAGCCGAATAGAGGATCAAATAGAATTCGCAAGAGTCTAAAAAAATGAGTCAATATGCATGTGCAGGCTACCCTGCTTGCGTCCGCCGCACTGACTGCGGAAGTGGACACGCTAAAGCAGGACCTCGAAAGGTCCGAGCAAGAGCTCGAGCGTGCCAAGAAGCAGCTCGAGGACAATGAAGGTAAGAAATACCTTGTTAAAAAAAGGTGCAATTGCAAAAAATGACAGGATTATCGTGGCTATTGTAGGGGCCACGTCTGAGGTGGCGACCCTTAAGCAAGCGCTGGACGAGGCCGAGAAGAATTCGGCCTCGGAGCGCACCGAGCGGGAGAAGTATGAGGCCAAGGTTGGCAAGGTGCGGCAAGAGCTCCAGGCTCTCATGGAAAAACATGAGAGTTTGGAGCCTGACTCGAAGATGCAAGCGTCCGAGCTTGCGGCGGCTATTGAAAATGCCAAGTCTGCCAAGACCGAATCCCAGAAGACCCTCCAGGAGTTGGATGAGGTGAAGAAGATAGCGGCAGGTAAGACATTCTTTATGCAAAGTAAACACATAAACGTGAGTTACTTGATACTTACCCGAATCCGGAGCTCTCCAGGGGCATTTGCAGATCTTCCCCAGAGTGTATCCGATGCCGCCGCATTCTATCGAGCCGAGGAGGGCAGCTTGACGAAGAAGGTGTTCTGGTCTCAGTATGCTGAGGCCGGACACCACTTGCCCCTGAGCGACCAGCTGAAGCAACTGGTCGAGCTCCACAAGGCAGCCAAACAGGCCATGAAGGGCCTCCTAGTTCGGCTGTGGCCTGGAGAGGCTCTGCCTAGGAGCTATTTTGGGCTGGTGCGGCGGCTGGTGGATGCCTGTCCAAGGCTCGAAGTCCTCAAGCACTCCGCCTGTATTGAAGGTGCCCGTAGGGCCTTTGCCCGTGCTAAGGTGCACTGGGGCAGGCTGGATGCGGAGAAGCTTGTGAAGGACGGGCCACCAGCGGGGAAAGAGCATCACAAGCCCGAAAATTACTATAAGGATGTTCTGAAGGGTGCCCGCCTTGTGGCAGATGAATGTACTAGGGATGTAATTTTTGAGTAAAACTCGCTCGTGTTTGTCCTGTGCGATGAAAACTTGTTCATATGCGCTGAGCAATGCTGCTTGAATTTAAAATATTACCTTCTGTGCCGCTGTTTATCAATACTGAGAGATGGCGAGTCGTCGGCTTCTGCCCCCTGGCCGCTAGTGCTGGGGTGTTCGGGGATAAACCTGGGCGCTCTTTTTCCCATATTTGGGTCCTTCGAGGGAGGCGCTCAGCCCAACGAACGAGGCAATCGGACTATAATGCGTGAACACTCTCACTTAGCCATAGAATTCTATAATTTTAAATTTCGGCGAAGCCCCTAGTATTCGGAAGACCGAGTTCAGGGCGCTATCCACGCCTTGGCCGGACAGAGCCGACTCCTCGCCCTAAGCGGCATAAGTCTTTAGGGACTCGAAAAAACCTCTCGAACAGCGACCAGCTCTCGCTTCATCATGACAGTCAGTTTTAGCTTTCTCCACTGAGGTGCTCGGCCCAGCTCAACTGGGGCACAATCGCAGTGGTTCTCCTAGTGCTACCTTAGCCGATATAGCAG
This sequence comes from Triticum urartu, assembly GCF_003073215.2. Classification (NCBI taxonomy): domain Eukaryota; kingdom Viridiplantae; phylum Streptophyta; class Magnoliopsida; order Poales; family Poaceae; genus Triticum; species Triticum urartu. The sequence continues at coordinate 119,401,734 of NC_053022.1, forward strand.
AACGTAAGGCACCAAAACATAGGAGCCGGGCAAACCCAACTATTGACCCAAGACATGATTCGGAGCCGATGCATATAGTGATATAAGTTCGGGGTGCCGCACTTGTGAAAGTGCTCGGACTTCTCACAACATATTGAGGGGTGCTAAAAGCTCCTGGCGTATTTTGGCCGTACCAAGTTGTACGGGTGCAACATGTCGTTAAGGAACATTTATTTATAAAAAGATAATGCGAAAATAGACAAAAGCTATGCATTGTTTAAAAATAGCTGCGATCAAAGCAGAACGATACAAGTAAGGCGATAAACGAAAAGTTGGACTATTTAACATGTCTGCTCCAGGGGCAAGCTGCGGAATAGTATGCGAAACAGGTATACTGCTCGTGATAGAGACCACCTGGGATTTCCGTATGCGGCATGGCTTGTCTGCTTCCTTGGTCCTTGCATCGTTTGTGCGGCAATTGAACTGCCGAACAGGCCTTCTGAAGAGTAGAGTCCTGGAAGTAAGAGAAAAGTAAAAAATCGGCAGCCCCTGGTGCGGTTTAAGCCGTGTTTTGGGCGTGCCGTGATGGTGCCCCTCCCCCTATGCCCATGGTATTTCCAGAGCGTAGTTATGGACGCGAAGTACTGGCGTCGCCTTTTTGCGAGGGTTGGGGTTGGGGTCGCATTGCTAAGCCTACTCGGAACGTGCCAGGCGGTCTTGTTGTAGGTTACTCTGGGCGCGCTTGACGGTGTCCGGACGTTTAATGGCCGGACTGGAGAACTGCCTGGAGAGGCTGCTTTGTACTTCCGCTGCAAGGGCCGCCTTGTGCTCCTCCGTTCGGAGGGAGCGTTCGGTGTTTCCATTGATCGTAATTACTCCACGAGGGCCTGGCATCTTGAGCTTAAGGTATGCGTAGCGCGGTACCACATTGAATTTGGCGAATGCGCTTCGTCTGAGCAGTGCATGATAGCCACTGCGGAATGGGACTATGTCGAAGATCAATTCCTCGCTTCGGAAATTATCCAGGGATCCGAAGACCATTCAAGTGTGACTGAGCCTGTACAGTTGGTCTCTACACCTGGTATTACGCCTTTAAAGGTCATTTTGGTGGGCTTAATCCTCGAGGGATCGATGCCCATTTTTCGCACTGTATCCTGGTAAAGCAGGTTCAGGCTGCCGCCGCCGTCCATGAGGACTCTAGTGAGATGAAATCCGTCAATAATTGGGTCTAGAACCAATGCGGCAAATCCGCCATGACGGATGCTAGTGGGATGGTCTCTTCGATCAAAGGTGATCGGGCAGGAGGACCATGGGTTTAACTTTGGGGCGACTGGCTCTACCGCGTATACGTCCCTTAACGCACGCTTCCGCTCCCTTTTGGGGACGTGGGTGGCGTATATCATGTTCACCATCCGCACTTGTGGGGGAAAACCCTTCTGTCCATTGTTGTTCGGCGGCCAGGGCTCCTCGTCGTCATCGCTATGCAGCCCCTTGTCTTCATTGTCGGCGCTTAACTTGCCTGCCTGATTGAACACCCAACAATCCCTGTTGGTGTGATTGGCCGACTTTTCGGGGGTGCCATGTATTTGGCACAAGCGGTCGAGTATTCAGTCCAAGCTGGACGGGCACCTAGGATTCCTTTTGAATGGCTTCTTCCACTCACCGGATTTAGAGCCCCTGAATCCGGCATTAACTGCTGTATCCTCAGCATTGTCGCCGTTAATGCGGCGCTTCTGCTTGTTGCGACACGACCTGCCACTAATGTCCCTGGTGTCCGAACTACCAGGGTTCTTGGTCATATTGTTGCTACGAGCGAGCCAGCTGTCTTCTCCCGCGCAAAAGCGGGTCATGAGTGTCGTGAGTGCTGCCATAGATTTCGGCTTTTCCTGTCCGAGGTGCCGGGCCAGCCACTCGTCACGGATATTGTGCTTGAAGGCTGCTAGGGCCTCAGCGTCCGGACAGTCGACTATTTGATTTTTCTTTGTTAGGAACCGTGTCCAGAATTGTCTGGCTAATTCCTCTGGCTGCTGGATTACGGGACTTAGGTCATCGGCGTCTGGGGGTCGCACATAAGTGCCCTGGAAATTGTCGAGGAATGCGGCTTCCAGGTCCTCCCAACAACTGATTGATCCTGTTGGCAAGCTGTTGAGCCAATGCCGAGCTGGTCCTTTAAGCTTGAGTGGGAGGTATTTGATGGCGTGAAAATCGTCGCCGCGGGCCATGTGGATATGAAGGAGATAATCCTCGATCCATACCGCAGGGTCTGTTGTGCCATCATATGATTCGATGTTTACGGGTTTGAAACCCTCGGGGATTTGATGATCCATTATTTCGTTTGTAAAGCACAGTGGGTGTGCTGCGCCTCTGTACTGGGCGATATCATGACGTAGCTCCAATGAGCTTTGTCTACTATGTTCGGCCCTGCCGAATGTGTGGCCGGCGTGACGGTTACCGTCTCGAGCCATGGGGTGCCCACGCGATCCATAGATCGATCGTGTTTGCCTTGCCTTGTCCTCCAACATGTCTCGTAAGTCCGGCGCATATTCCCGTGCCTTTCTACGGGGTGCGGCTTGAGTGGGGGGCCGAGAGGCCTCTCTGTCGCGGCCACGAGGTGGCCATTCGGCCGCATCAAGTGCTTCCTCCTCTAATCGGGGTAGCAACCTGCGCTTTGGGTAACTCTTGGAGGGGCGTTCGAGTTTATGCTCTTTGGCCGCAAGGACTTCGGTCCATCTGTCGACCAGCAAATCTTGATCAGCTCGGAGCTGTTGCTGTTTTTTCTTGAGGCTTCTTGCCGTGGCCATAAGCCTGCGTTGGAAACGCTTTTGCTCAACGGGATCCTCTGGCACGACGAATTCGTCGTCGTCGAGGCTTGTCTCGTCTTCGGAGGGAGGCATATAATTATTGTCCTCGACCTCTCTGTCTGCCGCTCTCTCATGAGGGCTGGTTTCTCCATCCTCCTGTGCTAAACCTTGCTGGAGGGGGTTTTCTTCGGCACTCTCTGGAGTATTATTATATCCCGTGCTGGAATCACCGTTTTTGTGTTGGCGGGATTTTGAGCGGCGCCGCTGACGCTGGCGCTTGGGCTGTTTCTTGGAGGGGTCATCCTCCGCTGTTCCATCGCCCTCTCCCTCTTTTGGGGTGTCCACCATGTATATGTCATATGACGAGGTGGCTTTCCAGGGCCTAGTAGGCGCTGGTTCTTCATCATCTCCTTCATCGGCGTCCATACCATCGATGTCTTCGGAGTCGAAGTCGAGCATGTCGGTTAAGTCGTCGACAGTGGCTACAAAGTGGGTGGTGGGTGGGTTTTGAATTTTTTCATCGTCCGTACCCCAACCTTGCTGACCATAGTCCGACCAGGGCTCTCCTGATAAAGAGAGAGACTTCAATGACTTCAGGATATTGCCGAAAGGTGAGTGCTGAAAGATGTCCACGGCCGTGAACTCCATGATCGGCGCCCAATCGGATTCGATCGGTAGGGGCGCGGAGGGTTCGGAGTCCGGAGAAGAATCCGGCTCCGTGGAGTCACGAGTCTCGTAGAGTACGGGGCTGGTGTTCGGCTCAACCGCCGTTGGGATCACAGCCCCCGAGGTGGCATCCAACCGCCCATCCTCGATCGGCGCGGTTGGCTCCGAACTAAGGGTCGGAGCCGATGTGGGTGCGGTCTCCAGGGCACTGTTCGGCGACAGAGCTAGATCATGCTCGTCATGACAGTGCGGCGCGCTTGGCGGTGGTTCGAATCCGCCAAAGATCAAGTCCCCGCGGATGTCAGCCATGTAGTTTAAATTTCCGAATCTGACCTGACGGCCAGGGGCGTAGCTTTCGATCTGCTCTAGACGGCCAAGTGAATTGGCCCGTAGTGCAAAGCTGCCAAAGACGAAGATCTGTCCGGGGAGGAAGGTCTCACCCTGGACTGCATCGCCATTGATGATCGTAGGAGCCATCGGGCCTGACGGCGACGGCACAGAGGAACTCTCAATGAAAGCACCAATGTCGGTGTCAAAACCGGCGGATCTTGGGTAGGGGGTCCCGAACTGTGCGTCTAGGCCTGATGGTAACAGGAGGCAAGGGACACGAAGTTTTACCTAGGTTCGGGCCCTCTTGATGGAGGTAAAACCCTACGTCCTGCTTGATTAATATTGATGATATGGGTAGTACAAGAGTAGATCTACCTCGAGATCAAAGAGGCTAAACCCTAGAAGCTAGCCTATGGTATGATTGTTGATGTGTATGTTGTCCTACGGACTAAAACCCTCCGGTTTATATAGACACCGGAGAGGGTTAGGGTTACATAGAGTCAGTTACAATGGTAGGAGATCTGAACATCCGTATCGCCAAGCTTGCCTTCCACGCCAAGGAAAGTTCCTTTCGGACACGGGATGGAGTCTTCAATCTTGTATCTTCATAGTCCAGAAGTCCGGCTGAAGGTATAGTTCGGCTATCCGAACACCCCCTAATCCAGGACTCTCTCACCTAGCTTGCCTTCCACGCCAAGTAGAGTCCCATCCAGACACGGGACGAAGTCTTCAATCTTGTGTCTTCATAGTCCAATAGTCCGGCCAAAGGATATAGTTCGGCTGTCCGGTGACCCCCTAATCCAGGACTCCCTCAGCCTACCAAAGGTTCTGGTGGTGACGCTGTCCTGGGCTCCATGGTGACCTCCGTCCTGCCGTCTTTCTAGTCTCGGTCTTGTTGCACCGATATGGAAACCTTCGCCTGATGCCTCGGTACTCCGCGCCTGCGCTTGCCTGCTTGGCACCAAAGAGGAAACAAGGACCCTGCGCGCGCTGGCGCCCGCCTGGTGTCGATCATCATGGTTCACATCATGTGAGCCTCGTGAGGTTCGCCCTACCTTGATATCTCCGCTCCTCGCGTGGCAGCCTGGTGAGGCCGCTCCTGAGGAGGTCTTGTGTCGTCCACCTCGTGAGGCTTGGCCCCTCGCGAGGGTCTCGAATGCCTTGTTGATGATGATGGGCCGTACGAACCTGCCAGCACAGCCACGCCATGGGCCACAGGCAGGCAAGTCTGGGGACCGCCATTCCCAGAACGCCGACAGTAGCCCCCGGGCCCAAGGCACGCTCGGGCTTGGCTTCAAGGCGAAGCCAAAGGATCAAGCGCGAGCACCGCGGGCCCCAAAAGCCTGCGACCTCGGTTGACGCGTGGCGGTTGATTGGTCGTGGGCGTCTCCGCTTCCCCATGTTGCCTCGGCAACTGCCCGACTTGTCAAAAAGGCTAGCGCGGACATCGCTTGTCTTCATTGCTTCTTCCTCGCCTTGCTCCAGATCCCCTTTCCCGTTTCTTGTTGCCGGAACTTCCAGATCCGCTTCAACTTCACTCCGCATCGGCGACCAATGGCGCCGCGCAAGGTCAAGTCCTCCTCGGCGCCGGCCTGGTTCGAGCCAGCCCTCGATGCGCCCAACGTCACAAAGAAGAACCTTGCCGCCACATGCTTGCTGACGGCGGGGGCGAGCAACGAGAGGGGGAAGACGGAGCTCCGGCTTGCCTCCGACGTGCTGGAGCCTGAGGGAAGCACCTTCTTCCCTTTCTTCTCAAGCAGCATCGCCGCCGGGTTGGTTCCCCCCTTTTCCGATTTCTTTTACGAGGTCCTCGACCACTACGGGCTGCAGGCGTTGCACCTCCATCCCAACTCTATCCTTCTCCTGTCCATCTTCGCCTACTATTGCGAGGCATACCTGGGCGTGATGCCGTCCGTGGCGCTTCTACACCACTTCTTCTTCCTTTGCGTCAGCGATGGACACGTCTTCGGGTGCGCCAACTTCATCACATCCGGCAAGGCCAACTCAATCTCGAGCACCGGGAAGAGAGCCAAGAACATTTGGGCCAAATGGGTCATGATGGACGCTAAGTGCGCCCACCCGCGCCTGGCACAGCTCACGGAGGCGCCCCAGTCTGACAAGGGGTGGCCCCGTGCGGAGCTTACTAATGAGCGGGCGTCGCCGGTGCTGGAGCAGATGCAGAACGATTTGAAGCCGGGCAATGCGAAGGCGGCCAAGGTGACTGGGGTTATGCTCCTGAGGGAATTCTTGACGCTGCACGTTGCTCCACTCCAGGCGCACACACGCCCCTTGTGGAAGCTTGGAGATGAAGCAGACAAGGTTCGCCTGAGCCCGGTGGCCCTGCCTGATGACGAGCTGACTGCGGTTCTACACCTCTTGGTTGGGGACAACCAAGAGTACCCGCCGAGCGCCTTTCTTCCTTTGTTCCATCACAAGGACTGGGAGCAATTCGCGGCTTCCAGGCCGACCTTTGACGTGCGCGGGATGGTGCCACCGGTGCTCGCTGGGGCCTCCGCAATGCCGAAGCCAGTGGATGTGTCTTCTGACGAGTCCCGCGAGGAGGAAGAGGAGGACGAGGGCTCGAAGGAGATCCCCGAGGGAACGGGGGAGAATTCCCCCTTGAGCAAGGCCGACATCCTCTGTGCCCTACCAGACGACGTTGAGGTCGTCACCCACCAAGAGGTGAGGGAGCAGCCCCTTATCCTGACAAGGGGTAGATCGTCGCTGGTCTCCCGAGATGCTGCCTCCGACATTGTACCGCCTGGGGCCGGCTCCAGTCCTTCTGCCGCACCGCCTTCTGCCGCTGGAGCCCGCGCGCCCACTTCTCAGGCACCGACGCTTTCAGGCTTCAAGCTCACCAAGCGGAGGGTGGACTATGTCGCGGTGGATCAGTAAGTGCTTCGAGCTTCGTCTTGTTCCTGCTTGTACTTGTTGTTTTCTGACATTCGCCTGGTTGATCAGGCTGGAGTCTTCAGCGAAGAAGAGGAAGGGGGATATGGCGGCCGCGCCCCCTTCTGCCGAGAAAGGACACGCGAGCACTCGTGCCTCCCCAGCCCGATCGTCTTTGCGAGGCCAAGAGGGGCATCGCTGGGAGGAGTCGGTCCCCATGGCCCCGCTGGACCCGGAGGTGCCGGCGTCTGGCCCGGCTGAGGAGGTCCTGACTGCTCCAGAACCCGTAGTCTCCCAGGCCCTGGCGATGACGTCGCCTCCTCCTTCTGCCGTGCCTCCATTCCCAGGTTCTTCTGCCTCTGCTGCTGTCCTAGAGTGTGCTCTCTCGAAGATGACCCAGTTGCAGGCAGATCTCCTGAGCGAGGACCCGCGCATGGTGGCCAGGCGCCTGGAGCTGGCCTCTGGCTGTCTTCACTCCGATGCGGTAGTGCACGCGACACTGAGCTAGGCCGCGGCGTCTTCCGAAAAGGAGAAATAGAGCGCTGCCAATGCTGCAGCCGATCGTGAGGCGGCACTGAAGGACGCTAAGGCCGCCCAGGACTGCTGCAGAGAGCTGGAGGACGAGTTGAAGAGCCTACATGATAGGCACGCCGAAGAAGCACGCGGCCGCCAGGTGCAGGAGGAGAAGATGAAGGCCCAGGAGGACGCAGTCAAGAACCGTGACGCTGAGCTGGGGGAGTTGGGGAAGACGTAGGCCGCCAAACGCAGCCGACTGGAAGAGCTGGATCGGGAGGTGAAGGCGAGGGAGGCCGATCTTGATGCCAAGGCACGAGTTCTGGCCGAAGACCGTGTGGCCTTTGCCGACCTCGAGGAGAGGTCTCGCGTGGCACTGAAGACGCTCTATGAGCATGGCTTGGGGAGGCCGCTGACGACCTATGAGGATGGCCCCGCCCTACTGCTTCCTTTCTTGGTGAAGGCGCTCAAGGAAGTTGTGGATGGTATCGGTCCTATGGCAGAGGCAGAAGCTCGCGTCCTGTCTTCAGCTGCATTGACTCGTGTCTTCACCCATCTGCACCTTCACGACCCCCGTGCTTGTCTTGACGAGCTGCTGGAGCCTGTGGCTGATGATCACTGCACAGCCGCCGCCGCAGCCGTGCAAGGTCAGTGGAAGCCCTGCTGAAGAGGTTCCGCGGCTTTGCCTCCGCACCCTTGTCCGGCGATGCCGCCGATCCTGCGGCTGGTGGTGCAGGTGCAGGCGATGTTACCCAAGGAGGAGCACCTTCTGCAGGCGATGGCGGTGTCCAGGGGTGACTTACGGCTACTCTCTTGTTTCATTCCTGTAATATGCATCAGGCCTCATGCAGGCGTTAAACTTTCATTTGGTATTACGAGGACAATATACTTTGTAATATTTGCTTCAGATTTTGCAATTTTCTTCCTATCCGCTTTGTGTTCTGCATCGGCAGAGCACGGCCCCACGCATAGCTAAACCGCCGTTGGGCCGACCGGAGACCAGGTCGAACCAAGGAGTGAGGGGCTACGTGACCAGTTAGGCTCCTGAGTCGCGATGCTCAGGAGCCCCCCTTGATGCGCAAACAACTTACAGGAAGAGTACACAAGGATAGACTAATGTTCTACGTCGGCAGAGCCCGGCCCCGCGCATACCTTAACCGCCCTTGGGCCGACCAGAGACCAGGACGGACCAAGGAGTGAGGGGCTACGTGACCAGTTATGCTCCTGAGTCGCAATGCTCAAGAGTCCCCCTTGACGTGCAAACAATTTCCATACCTGCCCTCGCCGAGGCCTCGGGAGGGGCGTGTGACGACCAGGTCTAGGAGACATGTTTGATCGGCTTACGCTTGGGCGTGGCCCGAGCACAGCCCCCTGGCCCGGGAGGCCTGGTTGGGTGGCGTACGCTTGGGCATGACCCAAGCGCAGCCCTCGTGTCCAGCCCCCTCGCGTAGCTCTCCCGAGGGGAGGCGTTGCGGTGAGGACGGACGCTGAGCTCTGGGGCTCCCTGAGGTTGGTACGACCGTGGAGTCGCCCTCAGTTGTTTATCACCATCCCGGAGCATAGTGCTTCCGCTTGTGCATGGGCATAGCCGCTCCTCGGCAGTGTCAACGGCCAGCGCGGAGTATGGTGCTTCTACTTGTGCGTGGGAGGGGGGCCCGGGGCGTGTACAGCCCCACCCTGACACGTGGCTTGCACGGCAGGGCTACGAGGTGTATCTGGGCACTCGTGAACCAGCGCGGGACTCACGAGGCCCTACCTCAAGGCGGGTTGCGCCTGGTCTTGAATCCTTGATGGCTATGCGTTCCTGCGAGATGGTTAGGTGCAAGCTCTCTACGTCCTCAAGTCCTGGCCCTCGAGCGAGCTCAGCCGCTGCTGGTATGCCAGGTCGCGATGCCGTGGTCAAAGCCAGGGGGTGAGGGCTGGAGAGCCAGTAAGAGCTCCCGAGTCACGATGCTCAGGAGCCCCCTTTTAATGCGCGAGCGAATTGCATGGTCGAGGGGCGGACCCGTCGCAGGTGGTAATAGGGCAGATCAAGCATGGAAGGCAAATCAGCTTGGGTAAATGCATAAAGATACATGCCACCGGGTCAGGCCCGAGCGGCTTGGGGATGATGCAGCCTGAGGGGCGCCTCAACAGGGTAAACTAAAGGCATAAGCAAAAGAGATACATGCCACAGGGACGGACCCATGCAGCTTGGGAATAATGCAGCCCGAGGGGCGCTCCCAGCTAAACGAACTTGGAAAATATCACCTGGTTCTGTCGACGAAGGAGAGTTGGTGCAGCTGAAGGCACGCGGCAAAGGAAACGTTCCTCACGAGCCACCGGGGCCCTAAGCCTCGGGAGGCTCTGGGGACTCAGGTGGTTCCCTGAGGACCGTCTCCATCTCCGCCAGGACGGCGTGGTGCCTGACCTCCTGAGCTGCCAGGGCACGCTGCAGGTTGTGCTGATAGGCTGACGACACGCTCGGCAAGCCGAAGGGCATGCGAACGTAGCTGTGTGATGGACCCTCGCAACAGCGCAACCTGCAGCGTGCTTCGCGAAGGCCAGAAAAGCTCCTGAGATGCGGCCCTGTTGAGCCCTAGTATGTCGACACAGACGCGCAGCCCGACATCCTCGCCTGGATGGGGAGCTGCGCCTCGTGAGCGGCGGTCGCCGCACATGGCCCTTGTGTCTTCCAGTTGCTGAGTGATCTTGGTGATGGACTCCTGAGCGGTGGGCGCTCCTTGCCCTGTGTTCTCCTAAGGGAAACGTCCCGCGAAGCACGCCTCCAAGTGGTGCCCGAGCGCCTCCCTCGCGATGTTGGCAAGGTCTGAGGCCCTCAAGAAGAGAGCCCCCGAGCCCTGCCCGAGGAGGGCGCTGGGCGCACCTTCCTATGCGACGGAGGGAGGCGCCCTTGGAGCGGGCGCTGATCTTGACGAGGTTCCAGCCCCGGTGGCACCCTCCTGAGGTCCGGCACGACGCAACTGCTTCTTCTTCTTGGGGATGGCCTCAGGAGGATCCTCGTTCTTGCTGTTGGGGTCGTCGATTGTGGCAGCTTGGAAGGCGCGCTCGAGAGAGCACACCGCATCCCTCTCTTCGCATGGGACCGTGATGATTCTGCCGCTTCCTGGCATCTTCAAGATGTTGTAACCATGGTGTGCCACCGCCATGAACCTGGCCAGGGCTGGATATCCGAGGATGGCGTTGTATGGCAGACAGATGTGCGCGACGTCGAAGTCGATGAGCTCGGTGCGGTAGTTCTTGCGTTCCCCAAAGGTGACAGGGAGGCGGACCTGCCCTATCGGTGTGGTGGAATGGTCGGTCACTCCCGAGAAAGGCTTGGTAGGCTGAAGCTGCTCATATGGCACTTGGAGGTTGTCGAACGTGTCGACGAATAGGACGTTGAGCCCTGCGCCGCCGTCGATGAGGGTCTTGGTAAATTGCACGTTGCTGATGACTGGTGAACAAAGCATCAGGAGGGCGCCAGCAGTGGCTGCGCATTTGAGCTGATCTGCCGAGCTGAAGGTGATGGCGCACTTGGACCACCTGAGCGGGCGCGTGGCCTCAAGCTTGGGGAGGACTGCATTCACCTCACGAGTGAACTGTTTGAAGCTACGCTGCAAGGCTGGGGCCTGTGCGCCACCCAAGATGCAGGCGATTGCGCGTGGCTCCTGGAAGCCCCCAGCCCCCTCATCTTGATGGTGTTCGTCATTCCTTCTTGGCGGTGGCGATAGCGGGGGAAAACCGGCGTTGCCCTAAGGGCGATCCTCATGAGGCTGGTCCCTCCAGGCGCCCTCGCGAGGATGATCCTGCCAGCGGTCCTCGCAAGGCTTGTCACGCCACTCCTGGCGCGGACCACGGTCGTCCCAGCGTCCGCCTCCACGTCCTCCTCCTCGGCCGTAGCCCAGGTCGCTACGCTCGGGGCGTCGATCGAAGCGTCCTTCGCGAATGGCTCTGAGTTCTTGACAGTCACTATTGTTGCGGGTGTTCAGGTTGTGGAAGGCGCAGAATGGTCGGCTGTTCTTGGACGACTCAGGCTGATCTCTGCCTCGCTTGGTGTCCGGCTCCACTGCGAGCATGGCTGCTTCTTTGCGCTTCACGTCCTAGGCTTTGGCCTTCTTCTCCTCTGCGCCCGCAGCTGGCAGCTCGAGGAGGGAAAGGCGCCCCTCCTCGGCCCTTGCGCACTTGGTCGCCAGGTTGAACATCTCTTGATATGTGTTCAGGTCCATGTGAATAGCGAGCTCCTCTTTCATCTTGATGTCGCGGACGCCGTCAGAGAACTCGGAGATGATGGCCTCGTCCGTAACCTTGGGGATCTTGAGGCGAGTGTTGTTGAAGCGCTGGATGTACTTCTGGAGGGTCTCTCCCGGTTGTTGCTTGATGCGGCGCAGGTCACCCGCAGCCGGCGGGCGGTTACGAGTGCCCTGGAAGTTGGCGACGAAGCAGTCGCGCATCTCGTCCCAGGAGGAGATCGAGCCGTGCGGCAGGTTCAGGAGGCAGGAGCGGGCACCATCCTTGAGAGCCATAGGAAACCAGTTCGCCATGACTTTCTCGTCGCCGTTGGCCGCTTCGATGCTCAGCTCGTAGAGCTGCAGGAACACCGTGGGGTTAGGGGTGCCGTCGTAGTGAGGAGGCAGATCCGGCTTGAACTTGCCCGACCAGGCGACGCTACGCAGCTCGGGGGTGAAGGCGCGGCAGCCGGCCATGGTCGCCGGAGCCCGTCTAGGAGGTGGAGCTTGGACTTGATGAGGCCCGTGCGCCATCGCCGTGGGTGGCGCGCGGGCTTGGTGAGGCGGCGCGGGGAGTGCAGGTGCAGCTTCTCGCGGCCGCGGAATCTCTTGGCAGCTTCTCTCTTCGCGCGTGGGCACCGGGCATGGTGGATCGCGCCGTGGGGCCACGCGCCTTGGCGCCAAGGCACCATCTTGGGGCAGAGGTGGCGGAGGCGCTCCACGAGCCACGTCGCCTGTGGCTGGAGGAGGGCGAGGAAGAGAGGGGGATGGCGTCGGGGAGCCCCCTACGGCGCGGACAAGCTCGGCGACGTGGTCGAGCCAGTCCTCGTAGAGGTCGTCGATCGGGTGGTAGCGCAGGAGCTCGTTCGCCATGAGGAGCGCGGCCTACGTGTCCATGTGAGCGCGACGTGCGTGGGATGAGGAACCGGCCGGGGTCAGCGATGGTATGGCGGTGCGGCCATCTTGCCGCACGGATGGGTGCAGCGAGGATGCTTGCTGCTCATTCCCCGCCGGGCCGGTGGCGGCGTTGGCGGCAGGCGATGGGGAACGACGAGGTGGCTTGCCGATGGGAGCCGTCTAAGCAACGCGGGCAGTGAAGGCAGCCCGGCGTTCAGCTCGAGCGCGGCGAGCGTCTGCCATGCAGACGACGGAGCGACGAAGCGCCGACCAACGGAAGAGAAGCTTCGGCGCACCCCTACCTGGCACGCCAAATGTCGGATCATGGGTTCTGGAAGACCCTTGAGGTTCAAACTCTAGGGTGCGCGCGAAGTTCTTTCCCTCCTGCCGATCTACGCCCTAGCTCGCTAAGGTCTCGCGGACGAACTCGACGCACTCGCAACACAAAGGCACAAGGTTTATACTGGTTCGGGCCACCGTTGTGGTGTAATACCCTACTCTAGTGTGGTGGTGGTGGATTGCCTCTTGGGCTAATGAAGAACAATACAAGGGGAAGAACGACCTCCTGAGGTTGAGGTGTTCTTGTGCTTGGTGTACTAAGGGTTGGCCTTCGATCAGATCGGATCCGATCCCCTTTTTTGGTGGTGGCTATTCCTACTTATATAGGCCCTGGTCCTCTCCGCAAATATTGAGCGGGAAGGGAGCCAACAATGGCGGCCAATTTGAAAGGGGACAACTAGTACAAGCTATCCTGACAAAAGGTGGTCTTCGCCTGCCAAAGGTTCTGGTGGTGACGCCGTCCTGGGCTCCATGGTGACCTCCATCCTGCCGTCCTTTTGGTCTCGGTCTTGTTGCACCGATATGGAATCCTTTGCTTGATGCCTCGGTACTCCACGCCCGTGCTTGCCCCCTTGGCACCAAAGAGGAAACAAGGATGCTACGCACGCTGGCGCCCACCTGGCGCCCGCCTGGTGTCGATCGTCATGGCTCACGTCATGTGAGCCTCGCGAGGTTCGCCCCGCCTTGATATCTCCGCTCCTCGCGAGGCAACCTGGTGAGGCCGCTCCTGAGGAGGTCTTGCGTCGTCCGCCTCGTGAGGCTTGGCCCCTCGCGAGGGTCTTGAATGCCTTGTTGATGATGATGGGCCGTGCGGACCTGCCAGCACAGCCACACCATGGGCCGCAGGCAGGCAAGTCGGGGGACCCCCGTTCCCAGAACGCCGACAGGTAGTTTGTTTTTTATATTTCTAGCTAGCTGGTCTATCGCACATGGTTCGTCCTAATTTCCAAATAAACTTACCCGCCTTTAGCTTCCACAGGTGGTGGTTTTACAGCGCACTTGCATCTCACACGGTTAAGCCAGTACCTCCACCCTTTGCTCGCGCTTGCGCGGTCGTGGTGATCAGCGCACTTGCATCGCACACGGTTGAGCCAGTACCTCCACCTTAATTTGCTCGCGCTTGCGTGGTCGTGGTGATTCACATCTCACTTGTATTGCACACGGTTTAGATATTATACCCCGTGTCTGTTGAGGATCATCAGAGTCTTTGTAGCAAAATATAACATTAGGGAGGGTCAAAAGACAACCACACCAGCATGTGGCCCAAATATATATGAGTGAAAAGGGTGGTATGTGATGTTCAAAATTCCAATGCACAACTTTGACCTCACGGGCCCATGGTTGGGCGCGTCATTGAAGATCGATGAGAGGGGCTAGAAGTCAAGAACCACCTGGAAGTGGCCAAATATATGTACGAATATTGGGGATGTTTAAAACTTTAAATACACAATGCATAACTTTTGTGGCACCTGCCTCGCAAACCCGAAAGCACCCTAACAACCACCTAGCTAGGATATATATAATGACATAATGTCGTACCTATCTAGGACGCTTGGCCCACCACCTCCCACTTTGTGTCAGCGGGGCGGATGCACGTAATGATCGATACTTTGGTCATACATGCATGTCGACATGACCTACCATAAGACGGACCAATGAATCTTTCGTTTGGTCAAATGACAGTTGTTGTTGTCGATAAACCGCTTGGGCCAATAGATTGAACCATCATAAACATCGCACGAGAGGGACCACAAAACCAGCACCTCTTGCATGCAGCCCAAAATGATGTACGTTGGGAAGGGGTGATGTGTGTTTTCAATATAGAATAATGTACAATTTATATGTGGTGCCTACCTCTCGATACAGACAACAACCATGAAGGCAAGGTAGTTAAGGACGAGATACGTATGCAGGGTTTGATGTAGGTCAAACCCAGCAATCCGAGCATTTGGGAGGGAATCCTGACAACGCATGAGCTCGAGTTTTGGTTGACCGACATTTTACGGTGACCGGCCCTAACGTGAACTAGGAGGAATCCATTCATGGAAAACATATACCCCTCATTATCGGTCAAAGGGATGATATATATACACTCTGGGAGCCCACATATATCCGTGTCGTCACAAAAAACCGCACAAGGGAGACGTGGTCGATCAGAAGACCCCATATACACTGCATGCGGCCCGAAAACATGTATGGGTACGATGGTGTATGATGTGTTTAAATCCCAAATGCACAACTTTGATGGGCCACACCAAGTACATTACAGACCGAACATCGTACCTGACTCCAAGCCTGGTTCAATACCTATGATGTCAGTTTCCCAACTTCGAGGCAGCAACGGGGGGGGGGGGGGGTTCGTCCCACACATACGCTCAAAATTTATTTTGTCTAGCATGGGACACATCTATATATATATCTATACATCTATACACATATATAGTGTGCGAATAACTATGAAAGTTGCTCGTTGGATGAACCAATCCGACGGTATAGAGATGGCAAATCCGAGCACTACTGGCCGTTGGATATCATCTACATTCCACTAGATTCTGCCACATGTAAAATCTAGAAGACTCCATGGTTGAACTTCAGCATAATGCACAAACCTCTAAACACAAGCACTTCTCCTTTGTTCTCTAGAATCTTCCATATCTTAATTGCCCAAACCTTTTTTCTAAATGAATTGACACTATATGTTTTTACCTTTACAATGCACAATGCACAATTCCATGAATCTTAAAATTGTTTTTTTACAAAACTAATTGATTTTGGATGAGATGAACTATAAGAATTAAACGAACATCTACATCATGCATATCTGGGAGAAGAGGCGGGAAACTGATGAGAGGAGTGGCGAGAAACGGTAGCCTGTTTTGAGTGAAAACCTAGTAGAGAAGGAAGCGTGAGCTACACGACGCATGCGCATAGTGCTTACCCATGTACTGCATGTGCTGTCGAAAGGGCTCAGGGTTGCCGTTCGATCTGGGAGCATCCAATGATGCACATGTACGATCCGTGGGGTTTGGTTTCTGGCCAGTCAGAACGTAAGAATCAGATCACGTGCGAAGCGGGGGGGATATCATATGGAAACCAACATTCGGTGGAAACCGGTGAAAACCACGAGAAAAAGATGTTTTGAAGCTTAAAAAAAATTCAAAAAAATGCGGGATGTTCAGACGATGATGTTTTATTGGCACACAAAATTTCAAGTTGAAACACATTAAGAGATGCGAGCTATGAAAAAGACAAAATCAGTGTTGAATATGTTGGGGAACGTAGTAATTTCAAAAAATTTCCTACGCACACGCAGGATCATGGTGATGCATAGCAACGAGAGGGGAGAGTGTTGTCTACGTACCCTCGTAGACCATTCACGGAAGCGTTATATCAACGCGGTTGATGTAGTCGTACGTCTTCATGATCCGACCGATCCAAGTACCGAAAGCACGGCACCTCCGAGTTCTACACACGTTCGGCTCCGTGACGTCCTCGCCTTCTCGATCCAGCAAGAGGGGCGAAGTAGTACATGAGTTCTGGCAGCACGACGGCGTGGTGACGGTGTTGGTGAAGAACAATCTCCGCAGGGCTTCGCCTAAGCACTACGAAATCTATGACGGAGGATAAACTAGAGGGGACAGGGTTGCCGGCACACGGCTTGGTGTTTCTTGATGTGTCTTGGGTGCTAGCCCTACCCCTCTATTTTATGTTGAGCCTTGGGGTTGAAACTTGGAGTAAAAGCCTCCACAAAGTCGGTTTCACCCAAAAGGCAAGAGTCCTTCTTGGAATCCAGGGCCAGACGCCAGGGTTCCCGGTGTCTGGACCCAGACGCCAGGGACCCTGGCGTCTGGCCCCTGGACTCCGCAAAACTTCCTTTTGCGCTTTCCAAAAACCTTGTGGGCTTTCCCCTTTGGCCCAAATAAAGTGTTCTCGTACCCAAACATACCGGGAAACATCCGGAACCCCTCCCGGTGAACAAACACTATTATCCCATATATCAAACTTTATCTCCGGACCATTCCGGAGTTCCTCGTCATGTCCGTGATCTCATCCCGGACTCCGAACAACATTCGGTCACCAATATACATAACTCATATAGTACTATATCGTCAACGAACGTTTAAGTGTGCGGACCCTACGGGTTCGAGAACTATGTAGACATGACCGAGACACCTCTCTGGTCAATAACCAATAGCGGGACCTGGATGCCCATATTGGCTCCTACATGTTCTACGAAGATCTTTATCGGTCAGACCGCATAACAACATAGACTTTTCCCTTTGTCATCGGTATGTTACTTGCCCGAGATTCAATCGTCGGTATCTCAATACCTAGTTCAATCTTGTTACCGGCAAGTCTCTTTACTTGTTCCATAATACATCATTCCGCAACTAACTCATTACTTGCAATGCTTGCAAGGTTTATAGTGATGTGCATTACCGAGAGGGCCCAGAGATACCTCTCCGACAATCGGAGTGACAAATCCTAATCTCAATACGCCAACCCAACAAGTACCTTTGGAGACACCTGTAGAGCACCTTTATAATCACCCAGTTACGTTGTGACGTTTGGTAGCACACAAAGTGTTCCTCCGGTAAACGGGAGTTGCATAATCTCATAGTCATAGGAACATGTATAAGTCATGAAGAAAGCAATAGCAACAAACTAAACGATCAAGTGCTAAGCTAACGGAATGGGTCAAGTCAATCACATCATTCTCCTAATGATGTGATCCCGTTAATCAAATGACAACTCTATGGCTAGGAAACATAACCATCTTTGATCAAGTCAGTCAAGTAGAGGCATACTAGTGACACTCTGTTTGTCTATGTATTCACACATGTATTATGTTTCCGGTTAATACAATTCTAGCATGAATAATAAACATTTATCATGAAATAAGGAAATAAATAATAACTTTATTATTGCCTCTAGGGCATATTTCCTTCAGTCTCCCACTGCACTAGAGTCAATAATCTAGTTCACATCGCCATGTGATTTAACATCAATAGTTCACATCTTTATGTGATTGGTTCAACATCGTCATGTGACCAACACCCAAAGGGTTTACTAGAGTCAATAATCTAGTTCACATCGCTATGTGATTAACACCCAAAGAGTACTAAGGTGTGATCATGTTTTGCTTGTGAGAGAAGTTTAGTCAACGGGTCTGCAACATTCAGATCCGTATGTATCTTGCAAATTTCTATGTCAACAATGCTCTGCACGGAGCTACTCTAGCTAATTGCTCCCACTTTCAATATGTATCTAGATCGAGACTCAGAGTCATCCAGATCAGTGTCAAAGCTTGAATCGACGTAACTCTTTACGACAAACCTTTTGTCACCTCCATAATCGAGAAACATATCCTTATTCCACTAAGGATAATTTTGACCAATGTCCAGTGATCTACTCCTAGATCACTATTGTACTCCCTTGCCTAACTCAGGGCAGGGTATACAATAGGTCTGGTACATAGATGGCATATTTTATAGAGCCTATGGCCAAGGCATAGGGAATGACTTTCATTCTCTTTCTATCTTCTGCCGTGGTCGAGCTTTGAGTCTTACTCAGTTTCACACCTTGTAACACAGGCAAGAACTCTTTCTTTGACTGTTCCATTTTGAACTACTTCAAAATCTCGTCAAGGTATGTACTCATTGAAAAACTTATCAAGCGTCTTGATCTATCTCTATAGATCTTGATGCTCAATATGTAATCAGCTTCACCGAGGTATTTCTTTAAAAAACTCCTTTCAAACACTCCTTTATGCTTTGCATAATAATTCTACATTATCTCCGATCAACAATATGTCATTCACATATACTTATCAGAAATGTTGTAGTGCTCCCACTCACTTTCTTGTAAATACAGGCTTCACCGCAAGTCTGTATAAAACTATATGCTTTGATCAACTTATCAAAGCGTATATTCCAACTCCGAGATGCTTGCACCAGTCCATAGATGGATTGCTAGAGCTTGCATATTTTGTTAGTACCTTTAGGATTGACAAAACTTTCTTGTTGCATAATATACAACTCTTCTTTAATAAATCCATTAAGGAATGTAATTTTGTTTATCCATTTGCCAAATTTCATAAAATGTGGCAATTTCTAACATGATTCGGACAGACTTAAGCATAGATACAAGTGAGAAACTCTCATCGTAGTCAACACCTTGAACTTGTCGAAAACCTTTTTGCGACAATTCTAGCTTTGTAGATAGTAACACTACTATAAGTGTCTGTCTTCCTCTTGAAGATCCATTTAATCTCAATGGCTCGCCAATCGTTGGGCAAGTCAATCAAAGTCCATACTTTGTTCTCATACATGGATCTCATCTCAGATTTCATGGCCTCAAGCCATTTCGTGGAATCTGGGCTCATCATCGCTTCCTCATAGTTCGTAGGTTCATCATGGTCAAGTAACATGACCTCCAGAACAGGATTACCGTACCACTCTGGTGTGGATCTCACTCTGGTTTACCTACGAGGTTCAGTAGTAACTTGATCTGAAGATACATGATCATCATCATTAGCTTCCTCACTAATTGGTGTAGTAGTCACAGGAATAGATTTCTGTGATGAACTACTTTCCAATAAGGGAGCAGGTACAGTTACCTCATCAAGTTCTAATTTCCTCCCACTCACTTCTTTCGAGAGAAACTCCTTCTCTAGAAAGGATCCATTCTCAGCAACGAATATATTGCCTTCGGATCTGTGATAGAAGGTGTACCCAACATTTTCTTTTGGGTATCCTATGAAGACACAGTTCTCTGATTTGGGTTTGAGCTTATCAGGTTGAAACTTTTTCACATAAGCATTGCAACCTCAAACTAAAAGAAACGACCGCTTAGGTTTCTTGCCAAACCATAGTTCATACGGTGTCGTCTCAACGGATTTAGATGGTGCCCTATTTAATGTGAATGCAACTGTCTCTAATGCATAACCCCAAAACGATAGTGGTAGATCGGTAAGAGACATCATATATTGTACTATATCAAATAAAGTACAGTTATGATGTTCGGACACACCATTACACTGTGGTGTTCCAGGTGGCGTGAGTAGTGAAACTATTTCACATTGTTTTAACTGAAGGCCAAACTCGTAACTCAAATATTTTACTTCTGCGATCATATCGTAGAAACTTTTATTTTTGTCACGATGATTCTCCACTTCACTCTGAAATTCTTTGAACTTTTTCAAATATTTCAGACTTGTGTTTCATCAAGTAGATATACTCATATCTGCTCAAATCATCTGTGAAGATCAGAAAATAATGATACCTGCCGCGAGCCTCAATATTCATCGGACCACATACATCAGTATTTATGATTTCCAACAAATCTATTGCTCGCTCCATTGTTCCGAAGAATAGAGTCTTAGTCATCTTGCCCATGAGGCATGGTTCGCAAGCATCAATTGATTCATAATCAAGTGATTCCAAAAGCCGATCAGCATGGATTTTCTTCATGCGCTTTACACCAATATGACCTAAACGGCAGTGCCACAAATAAGTTGCACTTATCATTATTAACTTTGCATCTTTTGGCTTCAATATTATGAAAATGTGTATCACCACGATCGAGATCCAACAAACCATTTTCATTGGGTGTATGACCATAGAAGGTTTTATTCATGTAAACAGAACAACAATTATTCTCTAACTTACATGAATAACCGTATTGCAATAAACATGATCCAATCATATTTATGCTCAACGCAAACACCAAATAACATTTATTTAGGTTCAACACAAATCCCGAAAGTATAGGGAGTGTGCGATGATGATCATATCAATCTTGGAACCACTTCCAACACACATCGTCACTTCACCCTTAACTAGTCTCTGTTTATTTTGCAACTCCCATTTCGAGTTACTACTCTTAGCAACTGAACCGGTATCAAATACCGAGGGGTTGCTATAAACACTAGTAAAGTACACATCAATAACATGTATATCAAATATATCTTTGTTTACTTTGCCATCCTTCTTATCCACCAAATACTTGGGGTAGTTCCGCTTCTAGTGACCAGTCCCTTTGCAGTAGAAGCACTCAGTTTCAGGCTTAGGTCCATACTTTGGTTTGTTCACTTGAGCAGCAACTTGTTTGCCGTTCTTCTTGAAGTTCCCCATCTTCCCTTTACCCTTTATCTTGAAACTAGTGTTCTTGTCAACCATCAACACTTGATGTCTTTCTTGACTTCTACCTTCGCCGATTTTTGCATCGCGAAGAGCTTGGGAATCATTTTCGTTATCCCTTGCATATCATAGTTCATCACGAAGTTCTACTAACTTGGTGATGGTGACTAGAGAATTCTGTCAACCACTATCTTATTTGGAAGATTAACTCCCACTTGATTCAAGCGATTGTAGTACCCAGACAATCTGAGCACATGCTCACTGCTTGAGCTATTCTCCTCCATCTTTCCAGCTATAGAACTTGTTGGACACTTCATATCTCTCAACTCGGGTATTTGCTTGAAATATTAACTTCAACTCCTGGAACATCTCATATGGTCCATGACATTCAAAACGTCTTTGAAGTCCCGATTCTAAGCCGTTAAGCATGGTGCACTAAACTATCAAGTAGTCATCATATTGAGCTAGACAAACATTCATAACGTCTGCGTCTACTCCTGCAATAGGTCTGTCACCTAGCAGTGCATCAAAGACATAATTCTTCTGTGCAGCAATGAGGATAATCCTCAGATCACGGATCCAATCCGCATCATTGCTACTAACATTTTTCAACATAATTTTTCTCTAGGAACACAATAAACTGGGAGCAACATCGCGAGCTATTGATCTATAACATAGATATGCTAATACTACTAGGACTAAGTTCATGATAAATTTAAGTTCAATTAATCATATTACTTAAGAACTCCCACTTAGATAGACATCCCTCTAATCCTCTAAGCGATCACGTGATCCATATCAACTAAACCATAACCGATCATCACGTGAAATGGAGTAGTTTTCAATGGTGAGCATCACTATGTTGATCATATCTACTATATGATTCACGCTCGACCTTTCGGTCTCAGTGTTCCGAGGCCATATCTGCATATGCTAGGCTCGTCAAGTTTAACCTGAGTATTCTGTGTGTGCAAAACTGGCTTGCACCCGTTGTAGATGGACGTAGAGCTTATCACACCCGATCATCACGTGGTGTCTGGGCACGACAAACTTTGGCAATGGTGCATACTCAGGGAGAACACTTTTATCTTGAAATTTAGTGAGAGATCATCTTATAATGCTACTGTCAAACAAAGCAAGATAAGATGCATAAAAGATAAACATCACATGCAATCAATATAAGTGATATGATATGGCCATCATCTTCTTGTGCTTGTGATCTCCATCTCTGAAGCACCATCATGATCACCATCGTCACCGGCGCGACACCTTGATCTCCATCGTAGCATCGTTGCCGTCTCGCCAATCTTATGCTTCTACGACTATCGCTACCGCTTAGTGATAAAGTAAAGCATTACAGGGCGATTGCATTGCATACAATAAAGCAACAACCATATGGCTCCTGCCAGTTGCCGATAACTCAGTTACAAAACATGATCATCTCATACAATAAAATTTAGCATCATGTCTTGACCATATCACATCACAACATGCCCTGCAAAAACAAGTTAGACGTCCTCTACTTTGTTGTTGCAAGTTTTACGTGGCTGCTACTAGGCTTAGCAAGAACCGTTCTTACCAACGCATCAAAACCACAACGATAGTTTGTCAAGTGGGTGCTGTTTTAACCTTGACAAGGACTGGGCATAGCCACACTCGGTTCAACTAAAGTTGGAGAAACTGACACTCGCCAACCACCTGTGTGCAAAGCACATCGGTAGAACCAGTCTCGCGTAAGCGTACGCGTAATGTCGGTCCGGGCCGCTTCATCCAACAATACCGCCGAACCAAAGTATGACATGCTGGTAAGCAGTATGACTTATATCGCCCACAACTCACTTGTGTTCTACTCGTGCATATGACATCTACGCATAAAACCTGGCTCGGATGCCACTGTTGGGGAACGTAGTAATTTCAAAAAATTCCTACGCACACGCAGGATCATGGTGATGCATAGCAACGAGAGGGGAGAGTGTTGTCTACGTACCCTCGTAGACCATTCGCGGAAGCGTTATATCAACGCGGTTGATGTAGTCGTACGTCTTCACGATCCGACCGATCCAAGTACCGAAAGCATGGCACCTCCGAGTTCTGCACACGTTCGGCTCGGTGACGTCCTCGCCTTCTCGATCCAGTAAGAGGGGCGAAGTAGAACATGAGTTCTGGCAGCACGACGGCGTGGTGACGATGTTGGTGAAGAACAATCTCTACAGGGCTTCGCCTAAGCACTACGAAATCTATGACGGAGGATAAACTAGAGGGGACAGGGTTGCCGGCACACGGCTTGGTGTTTCTTGATGTGTCTTGGGTGCTAGCCCTACCCCTCTATTTATATGTTGAGCCTTGGGGTCGAAACTTGGAGTAAAAGCCTCCACAAAGTCGGTTTCACCCGAAAGGCAAGAGTCCTTCTCGGACTCCAGGGCCAGACGCCAGGGTTCCCGGCGTCTGGACCCAGACGCCAGGGACCCTGGCATCTGGCCCCTGGACTCCGCAAAACTTCCTTTTGCGCTTTCCAAAAACCTTGTGGGCTTTCCCCTTTGGCCCAAATAAAGTGTTCTCATACCCAAACATTTCGGGAAACATCCGGAACCCCTTCCGGTGAATTCCGGAACCCTTCCGGTGACCAAACACTATTATCCCATATATCAAACTTTATCTCCGGACCATTCCAGAGTTCCTCATCATGTCCGTGATCTCATCCCGGACTCCGAACAACATTCGGTCACCAATATACATAACTCATATAGTACTATATCGTCAACGAACGTTTAAGCGTGCGGACCCTACGGGTTTGAGAACTATGTAGACATGACCGAGACACCTCTCTGGTCAATAACCAATAGCGGGACCTGGATGCCCATATTGGCTCCTACATATTCTACGAAGATCTCTATCGGTCAGACCGCATAACGACATACGTTGTTCCCTTTGTCATCGGTATGTTACTTGCCCGAGATTCGATCGTCGGTATCTCAATACCTAGTTCAATCTCGTTACCGGCAAGTCTCTTTACTCGTTCCGTAATACATCATTCCGCAACTAACTCGTTAGTTGCAATGCTTGCAAGGCTTATAGTGATGTGCATTACCGAGTGGGCCCAGAGATACCTCTCCGACAATCAGAGTGACAAATCCTAATCTCGAAATACGCCAACCCAACAAGTACCTTCGGAGACACCCGTAAAGCACCTTTATAATCACCCAGTTACGTTGTGACGTTTGGTGGCACACAAAGTGTTCCTCCGGTAAACGGGAGTTGCATAATCTCATAGTCATAGGAACATGTATAAGTCATGAAGAAAGCAATAGCAACAAACTAAATGATCAAGTGCTAAGCTAACGGAATGGGTCAAGTCAATCACATCATTCTCCTAATGATGTGATCCCGTTAATCAAATGACAACTCATGTCTATGGTTAGGAAACATAACCATCTTTGATCAATGAGCTAGTCAAGTAGAGGCATACTAGTGACACTCTGTTTGTCTATGTATTCACACATGTATTATGTTTCCGGTTAATACAATTCTAGCATGAATAATAAACATTTATCATGAAATAAGGAAATAAACAATAACTTTAGTATTGCCTCTAGGGCATATTTCCTTCAGAATAGTGCCGAATAGTAATGTCACTATTCAGGGCGGAATTTGTCTTTTTCATAGCTCACATCTCATAATGTTTTTCAACTTGAAATTTTGTGTTGCAATAAAACATCACCTTCTTAACATCCCACATTTTTAGATTTTTATGAAACTTTAAAATATGGTTTCCAGGAAGTTTTCATTGAATATCGGCTATCGTGAGTGTACCGTGTGCTATTTGAAAACATTTCGTGTGAAGAATCTCGTTTAATTCCCAGTAAATCCAAAACTAAGCTGAAAATCGTGAAACCTGCCATGGTGTCACGACATCGCACTTATATGTCGAGGAATTTTTTTCGTCCATTGTGGCGCAAGTTTTATTACAAGCCTCTTACAAACCGGAGCTTCTCTCAAAGAAGCCTCGTGGTTCTGATAGGGAAACGTGTCCCCCCTTGTGGGTGAAACATAATCACTGCCTCTTTTCACCTTGTATTTTCTTCTACGGGCAACATGGAACGACAGGATATCCGTGCTGAAATTTTAACTTATTCAGGGTTCGTTTGGCCTTTTTATACACTAATTGAGTTTCCTATTTAATTTCCATAATTCAAATATGAACTACAAATACATGCTCCAGTTCACCAAAATGGCTAGAAAAATTATACATGTGTCCTTGGGTGCATGTTTAGGTCTCATGCTAGGAATGGGAATGAATTACAACCGTACCGGTGTCCTGGCTCTTCCTCAAACGTTTCGAATCTCAGTTTTTAAGTCCCCGTAAATCCTAAACTCACCAGAAAGTCATCAAAGGTGGCAAGGTGTCATGTTATGGAACATATATGTCGTGGTAAAAACATTGCCAATTTGGGCCAACCTTTATTACAAACCTCTTACAAACCGGAGCCTGTCGCAAGAACCCTCGTGGTTTCGATAGGGAAACGTGTCCCCTTGTGGGCCAAACGATAATCACTCCCACTTCTAGCCTCATATTTTCTTCTACACACGACACGGAACAACTGTAGATTCAAGCTGATTTCAGGGTTCGTTTGACCTTTTTATTCATTAATTGAGTTTTCTAGGCATTTAATGTCCATCATTTAAATCCGAACTACAAAGACATGCTCCAGTGCACAAAAATGGCTAGAAAAATGTACATGTTTACTTGAGGTGCATGTTTAGGTCCCATGGAATGAATGGGAACGAATTCAACCGTCTCACCGTCCTGGCCTGGCCACAAACATTGCGAATCTCGGTTTTTAAATGTATGTAAATCCAAAACTCACCAGGAAACCATGAAACTTGGTATGGTGTCACCATATGGTATATATAATTGTCCAATTTGGGCGAAGCTATATTACAAGCCATTTACAAACTGGAGCCTGTCGCAACCCTCGTGGTTCCGGTAGGGAAACATGCCCCTCTTGTGGGCGAAACGATAATCAATGCCTCTTCTCACCTTGAACTTTGTTTTCTACAGGTAACATAGAATAACAGGAGTGTCGGGCTGAAATTTGAAACTATTCAGGGTTCGTTTGGCCATTGTATATATATATATTACTAATTACTAAGTTTTCTATGCATTTAATGTAGTCCATAATTCAAATTTGAACTACAACCATATGCTCCAGTGAAGCAAAATGGGTGGGAAATCGTACATGTGTCATTGGGTGCACGTTTAGGTCTCGTTTAAGGAATGAGAATGAATTACAAACTTGTCATTGTCCTGAAACAATGAGAATCTTGGTTTTTAAATCCCAGTAAATAAAAAATTCACCCAAAAAACATGAAACTTGGCATGGTTTCCTGACATGGCACATATATGTCGTGCTAAGAAAAATCGTCCAGTTTGAGAAGAGGCGCACACATTAGTAGCCAACGAAGTCCCTTTTGAAAAAAATATGCCATGTTAATATCGCAAACGGTTGTATTATATTTACCATGTCGAAATTTAACCATACTCGGTGGCGTGCATGCAGCTATTTGATTAGACGGGATGAGCGCGAGAAGTCCACCGTGCAGCTTCGACGGGACGCATGCGAGTAGTCCGCCACACAGGCTCGACGGGACACGTGCGAGCAACAAGGTCGCCCATGCTCACCGGGAAGCGAGCTCTTTGACCTCCATGCACCAGCCGCCGCCCGCCTCGCTCACAACTTCTCCATTAATGGGTTAATTAAAGCACCTGGACAGAGGGTGTTTGCTTGTGATCCCATGGCAGCATTTGCTTTCTTCGTGTTTTCAACTAGTATTCCGCCCTAATTTAAATTGCCACATAGGGCAACGGATAATACGACCACAAATAAAATGGCAACGGATAATACAATGACAAATTTACAATGGCGCACATAATAATTGTCTTACATATTCCGGATAATTTAAAATGCCACATGCAGCAAAGCCCGGAAGACATGGGGGAAAGAGAAGAAGGAAATTGCAGACAACGATCTGGGTCGCTACTGTCTCTACTCATCGATGGATCGCCAGACGGCGAAATCCTCCAACTCCTTCTTCAATTCCTCACGACTTTGCTTGAAAGCATCCACGGATTCCTAAGCCTCCTGCTCATGCTCGATTCAGAGCTTCCTCAAGCCACCCATCAGTTCCTCGACGGCCGCTTTTAGCGTCATCTCCGAGGCACTGCTCTGCTCATGCAACATCTTCCATCCGGAATCCTCCTCCACCTTCTCGGTGACCAACTTGAGGAGCTTCGCATTGTCATCCATGAGTTGCTCGACGTGGCCGGTCACCTTATCAACCGAGGCATCACTGATCTTGAGCAGCTTCATCAAGCCGTCGACCAGCTCCTGCTGCGTAGTGACGCCAGCGAGAATGTCGTCGTCGCCGGCAAAGGACTTCAGGAACGCTGGCTCATCGCGATGGCTGACACCGTGAATGCGCTTGTGAGAGCCCTCGCGTGCCTGTGAGAGCTCGTCCGAGGGCTCCGCGGCGCGCCCGGGCATCTCTGCTGCGGCTGCGGTTTTGCGGCGGGACCTCTCTAGTGCTTCCGCGGCCTTGGTCTTTGCTGTCTGGTTACATGTCCACCCCAAACTCCTCCTACTGGTCATGGCGGAATGACTTGACAGAGAAAACCAGTTTTGTGGGTGATGAGGAGAGGAACTATGAAGTAATTTTTGAGTGGGTAGTTTTTATAGCCCGGTGGTAAGTGTGAACACATATTAGTTAGAGAGGTGTGAAAAGATTTGCAATTACTTATTGTGTTGTAATCAACAATGTGACGAGAAACAAGGTCAAAATTTATTGATGGCAGAAGGTTGACCACGTGGTTGCTCGCCGTTGAGGCGGCCGAGGCGTGCTCTACTCGCCGTTGAGGCAAAGTTACAATGGCAAATGTTAATAATTCTTAATAATTGTCTTACATATTCAGGATAATTTAAAATGCCAAATGCGGCAAGGCCCAGAACACTCATGACCTACATATGCATACAATTATAATAAAATATAAGCTAAAAGGCTGAGCTGGCGGCCTTCCGACGATGGTCTCCTCGGACTCCATGATCAGCATAGCACCCTTGCGGCCGTTCACTCCGAGTGTCCTGACTCGCCTCTGCCTACGGAGCTGCTGGCACTGATGGGAGGCTCTTGGGGCTGCTGGGCCTCTTCTAGAAGAGCTTGACAACGTGCAATTGCGCGCATGACAACTCCGCAGAACCGCTCCATTTCCATGTTTCTGACCTGGTAGCAAATTCCGTCGATCACCTGCATCCTCAAGATATCACTTTGGCGATGTTCTACTTCGTCGGGGACGTCACCTCCATCAAGGATGCGCTCGAGCCTGGCCACCACATCATCGATATCGAGGTTGACACGGCCGCCGCGGGCAATGATGAAGCCGCAGGCTGCCTTTGTCTTGACTGAATCACAGAGGTCCTGTGCCCATTCCTTGCGGGGCATCAGGCTCTCGATGAGCACTGGTGACGGCGGTTCTTCGGGTGGGTCATCGATCATGCCGCCGAGCAGCTCTGGATCTTTTGAATGGTGGATGGTAAACTGCTCATCACACCTCCTCTGCAATATGTCGATTGTGTTCCCAAGGACTGTGACGCCGATATCGCTACCGATGGGCCATGGTGCCTGCACCGGCCGATGAAGCTCTTGCTCCCCGACCTGCTGCGGCTCGTTCTCCTCGCCAAAGATGTAAATCAGGTAGGCGTCGACGTCGAAGCTTTGGTCGTTGCCTGGCATGCTTGGAATAACTAATGGTAGATGGGTGAGGACTAGATCTTCGCGGAGTCTAGCGGCGGTGCATTGCTGCCTGGGTTATATGCAGCAAGCTGTTAGATGGTGGCGGGAAACCGGTGAGGGAATAGGCGTGGATTTTTACAATTCACCCATGTGGAGCGCGGGAAGCATTCACTGGAGCGTGGGAAGCATTCGCTGGAGCGCGGGAAGACTAAGTGGAGCACACACACAACCCGAATACCATAGCCGGTGCCACATGTTATTTATTACACAAGTGTTAACATAAGGAAATGCATGTGTAACTTACTAATCATCGCACACGAGTACTCGCAGACGCATCATGTGCAATACTCCTAGCCACCGCAAGCAACTAGTTTGCATTTTTCAAAGTTTTTTGTACACACAGAATCGCACACGAACTAACTGTATTAACCGTGTATGTTGTAAATTCTCATCGCAAACAGTTCATCCGAGTCGGCTGTTTGCCACATATCACACACATCTTGTTAAGTTGAACCGTTCCTGTTGCATTCGCTAATCGAAAACAGTTCGTCCGAGTGAACCGTATGCCCTATATCACACACACCTTGATGTGGCTAACCATTTATGTTGCATTCCCGAATAGAAAACGGTCCATCGGAGCGAACTATATGTCGTATATCACACACACATTGATATGGCTGCCTGTTTCTGTTGTTCTGCCTCATCGCAAACAGTTCGAATGGGTTAACCATGTGGCCTGAATCGCACACGCAACTAATATCTAAACCGTGTTTGATGCATCCTCCATCGCAAACGTTTTGCACCTTTTTTGACGGTTTTCATACACCACCGTTTGCGATTACTACATCGCACATAGTTTCTCAAAGGGTCTCTGATCGTAGTGTCACGTTAGTAGCATCCTCCAGTAGTGATCATCATGCCTTGTTCAATCTCATTACCGGCAAGTCTCTTTACTCATTCCGTAATGCATCATCCCGCGACTAACTCATTAGTCACATTGCTTGCAAGGCTCATAGTGATGTGCAATACCGAGAGGGCCCAGAGATACCTCTTCGATACTCAGAGTGACAAATCCTAATCTCGATCTATGCCAACTCAACAAACACCATTGGAGACACCTGTAGAGCATCTTTATAATCACCCAGTTACTGTGATGTTTGATAGCACACAAGGTGTTCCTCCGGTATTCGGGAGTTGCATAATCTCATAGCCAGAGGAACATGTATAAGTCATGAAGAAAGCAATAGCAATAAAACTAAATGATCATTATGCTAAGCTAACGGATGGGTCTTGTCCATCACATCATTCTCTAATGATGTGATCCCGTTCATCAAATGACAACACATGTCAATGGTGAGGAAACTTAACCATCTTTGATTAACGAGCTAGTCAAGTAGAGGCATACTAGGGACACTCTATTTGTCTATGTATTCACACATGTACTAAGTTTCCAGTTAATACAATTGTAGCATGAATAATAAACATTTATCATGATATAAGGAACTATAAATAACAACTTTATTATTGCCTCTAGGGCATATTTCCTTCAGTCTCCCACTTGCACTAGAGTCAATAATCTAGATTACATAGTAATGATTCTAACACCCATGGAATCTTGGTGCTGATCATGTTTTGCTCGTGAGAGAGGCTTAGTCAATGGGTATACAACATTCAGATCCATATGTATCTTGAAAATCTCTATGTCTCCCTCCTTGACTTGATTGTGGATGGAATTGAAGCGTCTCTTGATGTGCTTCGTTCTCTTGTGAAATCTGGATTCCTTTGCCAAGGCAATTGCACCAGTATTGTCACAAAATATTTTCATTGGACCCGATGCACTAGGTATTACACCTAGATCGGATATGAACTCCTTCATCCAGACTCCTTCATCTGTGCTTCTAAAGCATCTATGTACTCCGCTTCACACATAGATCCC
Source organism: Triticum urartu (assembly GCF_003073215.2). Classification (NCBI taxonomy): domain Eukaryota; kingdom Viridiplantae; phylum Streptophyta; class Magnoliopsida; order Poales; family Poaceae; genus Triticum; species Triticum urartu. The sequence continues at coordinate 119,432,218 of NC_053022.1, forward strand.
GCCACGACGCTCTTCTTGGAACTGCACCAACTGACAACTCCACCATTCAATATAAATACGTATCCCGTTTGTGACTTAGAGTCATCCAGATCAGTGTCAAAGCTTGCATCGACATAACCATTTATGGCGAGCTCTTTGTCACCTCCACAAATGAGAAACATATCCTTAGTCCTTTTCAGGTATTTCAGGATGTTCTTGACCGCTGTCCAGTGATCCACTCCAGGATTACTTTGGTACCTCCCCGCTAAAATAATGGCAAGGCACACATCAGGTCTGGTACACAACATTGCATACATGATAGAACCTATGGCTGAGGCATAGGGAATGACTTTCATTTTCTCTCTATCTTCTGCAGTGGTCGGCACCGAGTCTGACTCAACTTCACACCTTGTAACACAGGCAAGAACCCTTTCTTTGACTAATCCATTTTGAACTTCTTCAACACTTTATCAAGGTATGTGCTTTGTGGAAGTCCAATTAAGCGTCTTGATCTATCTCTATAGAACTTGATGCCCAATATATAGGCAGCTTGACCGAGGTCTTTCATTGAAAAATTGTTATTCAAGTATCCTTTTATGCTATCCAGAAATTTTGTATTATTTCCAATCAACAATATGTCATCCACATATAATATTAGAAATGCTACAACGCTCCCACTCACTTTCTTGTAAATACAGGCTTCTCCAAAAGTATGTATAAAACCATATGCTTTGATCACACTATCAAAGCGTATATTCCAACTCCTTGAGGCTTGCACCAGTCCATAAATGGATCGCTGGAGCTTGCACACTTTGTTAGCACCTTTAGGATCGACAAAACCTTCTGGTTGCATCATATACAACTCTTCTGTAAGATATCCATTAAGGAATGCAGTTTTTACATCCATTTGCCAAATTTCATAATCATAAAATGCGGCAATTGCTAACATGATTCGGACAGACTTAAGCATCGCTACGGGTGAGAAGGTATCATCGTAGTGAACTCCTTGAACTTGTCAAAAACCTTTCGCAACAAGTCAAGCTTTGTAGACAATAACATTACCATCAACATCAATCTTCTTCTTGAAGATTCATTTATTCTCTATTGCTTGCCGATTATCGAGCAAGTCAACCAAAGTCCACACTTTGCTCTCATACATGGATCCCATCTCAGATTTCATGGCCTCAAGCCATTTCGTGGAATCTGGGCTCATCATCACTTCCTGATAGTTCATAGGTTCGTCATGGTCAAGTAACATGACCTCCAGAACAGGATTACCCTACCACTCTGGTGCGGATCTTACTCTGGTCAACCTACGAGGTTCGGTAGTAACTTGTTCAGAAGTTTCATGATCATCATCATTAACTTCCTCATTGTTTGGTGTAGGAATCACTGAAACTGATTTCTGTGATGAACTACTTTCCAATAAGGGAGAAGGTACAATTACCTCATCAAGTTCTACTTTCCTCCCACTCACTTCTTTCGAGAGAAATTCCTTCTCTAGAAAGGATCCATTCTTAGCAATGAATATTTTGTTTTTGGATTTGTGATAGTAGGTGTACCCAACTGTCTCCTTTGGGTATCCTATGAAAACACATTTCTCCGATTTGTGTTCGATCTTATTAGGATGAAGCTTTTTCACATAAGCATCACAACCCCAAACTTTAAGAAATGACAACTTGGGTTTCTTGCCAAACCACAGTTCATAAGGTGTCGTCTCAACGCATTTAGATGGTGCCCTATTTACCGTGAATGCAGCCGTCTCTAAAGCATAACCCCAAAATGATAGCGGTAAATCAGTAAGAGACATCATATATTGCACCACATCTAATAAAGTACAGTGACGACATTCGGACACACCATTACGCTGTGGTGTTCCAGGTGGCATGAGTTGCGAAACTATTGCACATTGTTTCAAATGAAGACCAAACTCGTAACTCAAATGTTCACCTCCACGATCAGATCATAGAAACTTTATTTTCTTGTTACGATGATTTTCCACTTCACTCTGAAATTCTTTGAGCTTTTCAAATGTTTCAGACTTATGTTTCATCAAGTAGATATACCCACATCTGCTCAATCATCTGTGAAGGTTAGAAAATAACGATACCCACCGCGAGCCTCAACACTCATCGAACCACATACATCAGTATGTATTATTTCCAATAAGTCAGTTGCTCGCTCCATTGTTCCGGAGAACGAAGTTTTAGTCATCTTGCCCATGAGGCATGGTTCGCAAGCATCAAGCGATTCATAATCAAGTGATTCGAAAAGCCCATCAGCATGGAGTTTCTTGATGCGCTTTACACCAATATGACCTAAATGGATGTGCCACAAATAGGTTGCACTATCGTTATTAAAATTGCATCTTTTGGTTTCAATATTATGAATATGTGTATCACTACTATCGAGATTCAACAAAAATAGACCACTCATCAAGGGTGCATGACCATAAAATATATTACTCATATAAATAGAACAACCATTATTCTCTGATTTAAATGAATAACCGTCTCGCATCAAACAAGATCCAGATATAATTTTCATGCTTAACGCTGGCACCAAATAACAATTATTCAGGTCTAAAACTAATCCCGAAGGTAGATGTAGAGGGAGCGTGCCGACGGTGATCACATCGACTTTGGAACCATTTCCCACACGCATCGTCACCTCGTCCTTAGCCAATCTTCGTTTAATCCGTTACCCCTGTTTTGAATTGCAAATTTGAGCAACAGAACCAGTATCAAATACCTTGACTCTACTACGAGCATTAGTAAGGTACACATCAATAACATGTATATCAAATATACCTTTCACTTTTCCATCCTTCTTATCCACCAAATACTTGGGGCAGTTCCGCTTCCAATGACCAGTCCCTTTGCAGTAGAAGCACTCAGTCTCGGGCTTAGGTTCAGACTTGGGCTTCTTCACTTGAGCAGCAACTTGCTTGCCGTTCTGCTTGAAGTTCCCCTTCTTCCCTTTGCCCTTTTTCTTGAAACTAGTGGTCTTGTTAACCATCAACACTTGATGCTCCTTCTCGATTTCTACCTCCTTAGCCTTTAGCATTGTGAAGAGCTCGGGAATTGTCTTATCCATATCTTGCATATTATAGTTCATCATGAAGCTTTTGTAGCTTGGTGGCAGTGATTGAAGAACTTTGTCAATGACACTATCATCAGGAAGATTAACTCCCAGTTGAGTCAAGTGGTTGTGGTACCCAGACATTCTAAGTATATGTTCACTAACAGAACTATTCTCCTCCATCTTGCAGCTATAGAACTTATTGGAGACTTCATATCTCTCAATTCGGGCATTAGCTTGAAATATTAACTTCAACTCCTGGAACATCTCATTTGCTCCATGACGTTCAAAACATCTTTGAAGTCCCGATTCTAAGCCGTAAAGCATGGCACACTGAACTATCGAGTAGTCATCAGCTTTGTTCTGCAAGACGTTCATAACATCTGGAGTTCCTCCTGCAGCGGGCATTGCACCTAACGGTGCTTCCAGCACTGGTACATCGACGTCCTAAACAAACGGTTTAAAACCCCTTTCCGCGATGGCATTTGGAACCGTTGCCAAGTGAGTGTGTGCGATAGGGTGTCCTTCCCACACGACCTAGAAATCGTCGGGGATAAGCCCTCCTGGGACCCAGGCTGGGGCCGTGTGCGATCGGGCGAGGGATCGAAACCCAATCATTTCCGTAGGTATGTACATCCCACACGGTGAATCCCAGAAATCATTTCCGTAGGTATGTACATCCCACACGATGAACCCCATAAATCATTTCCATAGGTATGTACATCCCACACGGTGAATCCCAGAAATCATTTCCGTAGGTAAGTACATCCACACGGTGAATCCCAGAAATCATTTCCATAGGTATGTCCATCCCACACGGTGAATCCCAGAAAATCATTTCTGTCGGTATGTACATCCCACACAGTTCTTTGTGTGGAAACGTTTGTGCAAGGTGGCTAACGCAAACAGTTCGCTGCCGGAAGCCGTGTGTGATTGTTAGTTGATCGAACACGCCTACTTTCTAGAAACCGTGCGGGTTGTTTGAGTTCATCGCCCACGGTGCCGTCTGAGTAACCGTTTACAATAGAAAACCCCAATAAGTAGGGTAATTAGCCTATTATTGATAATCCATGTACTAATCAAACTGATATTTCTTATAAAACACATCAGATATTTCATATCCGTATAAAAGCAACCAGGATTTCATAATCGAATTACATCAGATAGCTTCGGCACTCAGTTATGCCATTACACAACAGCACCAAGTTCCACATGCAGCATCAAAAACCTTTAGAAAGTAGCATCCTATACGGTAAATAGACAGATGAATCTCATCTGGGAAACTGCAGAAGCGGAAGGCAAATATTGAGCCTTCAGTGATGTTGAATGTCCTTACAACTTTAGGCCAGTGGCTATGAATAATTGCCCGCCCAACCTTCGTCCTCTTCAGCAAGACTTCAATATTGTACCGTGGGTGTTGAATGAATACCTTCCTCGCCTCTTGACCATGCAGGTGGTTTGAGAGGTAATCATCGGTGAACTGCTTTGAAAAGTACTGAAAACAAAGCTATGCATAAATCACTGTTGTAAAATTTGAAATGGCGCAAGGGTAAAAACAAGGTAAAAGAGTTGGTACCATCCTATAGTTGACTGATGTCTTCTTCATTGTGCAAAGAAAGATCTTGCTGTTATTCGTCGCAAGTTTCTTTATCCTAACAATCTTTCTTAGTTTCTTGACTTGACTGATATTCATGGACATCTCATTTCCCCATATGCAAAATGGGTCGAACAGTGGGTCTAAGCATCTGATAGCAGGACCTACATGTGCAAGACCAAATTGTAAGAAACCTAAATATTAGAATGATTCCTGCAACTGCACAATAATGTGCTATTAGCCAAAGGACCCTTCTTGAACAAACCTTGATGGTAAACCGCAGTGTCTCCCATTGTTTCCCTAAACACACATAAGGAAGGTCTTGATCAGGTTAACTGAGAGTTGTCAAACTATTAGTAGAATATGCATTGAGTACAACCAAATTCGATTGGTGTCACATGCATAACAATACAAAATTGTACCCACAGCAAATGAAAATCAAATTGCAGAACTGAACCAAACAGTTAAATGGACAGCAGACCAAATGAACCAAAATAGTTAACTGAGCACGACATTGCAGAATAGAAACATGTACTAGAGATAAGACAGTTAACAAAACAAAGAATGCTTGAGAACAATACTACAAAATGTAGCAATTGTTGGACCAAAGTGTTAACTGAACATTACATTTCAGAGGACCGAACTGTTAACTGAACATCAGATTGCATACTAACATTACAGAGGACAAATCACTAGAAGGCACTGGCGGTGGCCTCGAGAAAAAATCACTAGAAGACGAGGTGCTCCTCCAAGATCTGGCAGTCGACACGCATGTCAGCCATAGCGACCTCGTTCGCGCATGCGGCCGCGTGCTACTCAGCTCCACGTTATACTGCATGTAAAATGGCTGTGGGCGGCGCTTAATTGAAGGAGGGGGGCAGTGATTTCGATGGAAGGTGTCGCTCCATCAGTCGGGGCATGTGGGATGGGAAAGGAGGAGGATGGTGTGGGTGGGGTGTGGATTACCTGATCATATCGACGAGGCCGCAACAAGAAGAGGGGTCAACGGTGAGGAGGTCGTGTAGTAAGAAGAAGGGTGGCCGGCGAGGAGGCGGCGCTGCAAGAAGAAGGGTCGCCAGCGAGGAGGCACCGCTGCAAGAAGAAGGGTAGCCGGCGAGGAGGCGGCACTGCAAGAAGAAGGGTCGCCGACGAGGAGGCTGAGCTACCAGTAAGCAACAGTGAAGGTTTGAACATGGAAAGCAAGGAGGAATAGTGGAAATGTGGATTTTGGTAGGAGGGAGGGGGTGGGGAGATAGATATTTCCGCGGTGGAAAAAAAAATTCGCTCGGTGCCGCGAAAAACTGGCGTGCAAGTGTGGTTCAAGCGGGGGCGGTGGACTGTAGACGACGAAGCTTCCTGCGTAAGCCATACAAGACGGTGCGCCAAGATATTTTATATCGCATCCCACACGGTTCTTTCTAGTAACTGTTTGTGGTATACCTGATTTTTTCATTATGTTTTGAAAGACAAAATATTCTTACGGAGGGAAAGGATGGTGTTTGAATTGCTAGAACATTTACATACAGTGAACATGCAACTAGTACATGAGTGTCGTGTTTAAATTTGGAATTATTCCGGGTTTGTTTGGCATTTTTATGCATTCATTGAGTTTCTGGGCATGTAATGTGCATAATTCAATTTGAACTACAAGCACATGCTCCAATGCACCAAAGTTTGCTGAAAAATCACATGTGTGTCTTTGGGTGAATTTATAGGTCGCATGCAACAAATGGGAATACAATTCAAACATCTGGGTGTCGTGGCTCGGCCAGAACGATTGAGAAACTTGGTTTTTTAATTCCTATAAATCTAAGACACGGCTGAAGATCATGAAACTTGGCATGGTGTCATGACATGGCACAACATGCTACAGTAATTTTTTGGCCGAATTGGGACAAGCTTTGGTGTAAGCTTCTTGCAAACGAGAGCTTCCCTCAAGAAGGCTCCTGGTTCCGAGAGGGAACGTGTCACCTCCGTGTGCGAAATGACATACGTACACTACCTTCTCCCGCCTTAATTTTTTTACACAGGCAGATTAGACTAAATAGAAGTATCGTGCTAAATATTGGAATTATTCCATGTTCGTTTGGCCTTTTTATAAATTAATTGAGTTTCTGCGCATTTAATGTGTATAATTCAAATTTGAACTACAAGCATGTGCTCCAGTGCACCAAATTTGTTTGAAAAATCACATGTGTGTCCTTGGGTGAATTTCTAGGTCTCATGGAAGAGACAAGAGTGAAATTCAGACATATGGGCGTTGTGGCTCGGCCAGAAAGATTGAGAAACTTAGTTTTTTAATTCCTGTAATTCCAAAACATGCCTAAAAATCATGAAACTTGGCATGGTGTCATGACATGGCACGAACATGCTACGGTAATTTTTTTGGCCGAATTGGGACAAGCTTTGGTGTAAGCTTCTTGCAAACCGGAGCTTCCCTCAAGAAGGCTCGTGGTTCCGAGAGGGAACGTGTCACCTCCGTGTGCGAAACGACATACGTACACTGCCTTCTCCCGCCTTAATTTTTTAACACAGCCAGATTATACCAAATAGAAGTACCGTGCTAAATTTTAGAATTATTCTGGGCTCGTTTCGCCTTTTTTATACATTAATTGAGTTTCCGGGCATTTAATGTGCATAATTCAAATTTGAACTACAAGCACAGGCTCCAGTGCACCAAAGTTATTTAAAAAATCACATGTGTGTCCTTGGGTGCATTTCTAGGTCCCATGCAAGAGATTGGAGTGAAATTCAAACATCTGTGCGTCCTGGCTCGGCCGGAACGATTGAGAACTTGGTTTTTTAATTCTTGTAATTCCAAAACACGCCTAAAAATCATGAAACTTGGCATGGTGTCATGACATGGCACAACATGTTGCAGTAATTTTTTTGGCCGAACTGGGACAAGCTTTGGTGTAAGCTTCTTGCAAACCTCCCTCAAGAAGACTCGTGGTTCCGAGAGGGAACGTGTCACCTCCGTGTGCAAAACGACATACGTACACTGCCTTTTCCCGCCTTAATTTTTTACACAACCAGATTAGACCAAATAGAAGTACCGTGCTAAGTTTTGGAATTATTCCTGGCTCGTTTCGCCTTTTTTATACATTAATTGAGTTTCTGGGCATTTAATGTGCATAATTCAAATTTGAGCTACAAGCACATGCTCCAGTGCACCAAAGTTGTTTGAAAAATCACATGTGTGGCTGAGGGAGTCCTGGATTAGGGGGTCTTCGGACAGCCGGACTATATCCTTTGGCCGGACTGTTGGACTATGAAGATACAAGATTGAAGACTTCGTCTCGTGTCCGGATGGGACTCTACGTGGCATGGAAGGCAAGCTAGGCAATACACATATGTATAACCGACCTTGTGTAACCCTAGCCCTCTCCGGTGTCTATATAAACCGGAGGGTTTTAGTCCGTAGGACAACATACAATCATACCATAGGCTAGCTTCTAGGGTTTAGCCTCTACGATCTCATGGTAGATCAAGTCTTGTAATACTCATATCATCAAGAACAATCAAGCAGGACGTAGGGTATTACCTCCATCAAGAGGGCCCGAACCTGGGTAAACATCATGTCCCGTGCCTCCTGTTACCATCCGCCTTAGACGCACAGTTCGGGACCCCCTACCCGAGATCCGCCGGTTTTGACACCGACATTGGTGCTTTCATTGAGAGTTCCGTTGTGTCGTCATCATAAGGAGGATAGCTCATCTTGTTGTCAAGGACAATATCACCTCTAGGGGAGCCCTGGCTGTAGGCCAAACTCTCCGACTAGGCGGCTTCGTCATGACCGCCCGCTCGGCCGCTGCGCCGATGATGACTTCTCGGGTCATCGAAAATAGCCTCCACATCGGCTCGAAATTTGCCGAGCAGATGCATCCAATAGAGCTCTCCTCTTTGAACGAGCTCTTGGATCGCATCGCCGCTCTGGGAGTCACTACGGACTACTATCGGATCGGGCTTAAACCCGACCAAAGGGAGATTAACTCTCCGCCGGTCACCCATCAGATAGCGGTGGTGGAGGAGCAATGCGGCGATTCTCCCTTTATCCCGAGGACGAACTATGTCCGGATTCCCGAGCTCTCCGAGCTGGATACTTGCTCACGGGAGGACACCGCCTTAACCCTGAACCCATAATCAGGCCGCATACCGAACCCGCGGGGCAACATCTCGGAGCCCGAACTCCCAAGATCGGAAACTCCCTTGCCCCGGGATCACAGATTGGGTCAAAGTCTGGACTTGAATCCACCCACCCACTATTGACACATGAACACGTCATGTGTACCCTCGACACCGGGGGTGATGCACCGCAGCTCACGTCGAAGGAGACCCGACCGACAGCGCGATACGCAAGACAGTCAGCGGGCGCTTTTGAAGACCCGAAACCCCACACGCCCGGGAGGGATCCCGTCAGGGAGTGCGGCGGCTATGGGCTGCCCTAGGTCGATTCGCTCGCCTCTAGAGCCTCATGGATCGCTTCCCTCCAACGCGAAGAACGAACGAATAACAAGAAAGAAAGATACAAGGGTAGGGGATAAAGATAGATGAACACAAAAGTGTAATAGATTGATTGGTTCGATTGGTGTTGTTCAATCGGTCATCACCCCCAACATATATAAGAGGCGGTTGGACTTCCCGTACAAGAAAAGGATTCATCTAGGCTTTCCTTACAAAAAATTACATCAATTCACGTCCTAGAGTCCTAATTCTATTCCAACTCGGATTTAGTCTGAATCTGGCCCAACTTCTGTCTTCCTCCTTGCGCTGGCCGCCGAGCTTGCATATGACCTCCGATCAAGACGGCCCAAATATGAAACTTGTGCGCCTCGACGAGACGAACAATTCTTATGTTGAACACTTTTCCAAATAAGACCATCTTGAATATTCTACGAAGCCATCTTTAATATCCAGTCGGACTCGGTCATGTAACGGACTGGATTGTCCGAGTCTCGTAGTGAACTTATAGGCCGTATACTATCTCAAATGATAATGACTCCAAAACCAAAGTTCACCGTTTTGACGATGCACACAACTTCCGTGTTTATCACTTTTCCATGCGAGGTCATATGGATTACCTTTCGGGCACATCTTCAGTTTCACACGGATCCGAGCTCATCCACTCGGATATTAGAGTTTTTCGTCCGACTGAACCTTTTCACTCGGATGTCAGAGTCTTTCACTCGGAAGACAATCTTTCACTCGGATGACTATAATTTCACTCGGAAGACAATCTTTCACTCGGATGACTATATTTCACTCGGAAGGCAATATCTTACTCGAACGTCAAGTTTTCATTCCGACGGTAATCTTTTCACTCGGAATAACTTCACTCGGATGATAATTTCACTCGGATTACTATATTTTCACTCGGAAGCCAATCTTTTACTCGATCGATAAGTTTTCACTCGACCTTTTACTCGATCGGTAGGTTTTCACTCAGATGGTAAACTTTTCACTCGGATTTCTCGACTGAAAACACAGCCTGATCTTGATTTGCCTCTCCAGGTTGCAGACGATCTCGGATTCAGACAAATTTTATATGAAAAACGATCGGCTCGACGATACAAAACTTTTTCGTGTTGAAGGTTTTTTGATTCAAGGCGTCCTTGATGGCCGAATTACTCGCGCAACCTATCAGACAAGTGTCTGGCACCTCGCGCCATATTTCTGTTGAGGTTCGGTCTCCAGTGTATTGCCTCTAACTTTTGCATATGAACTCGGATTGAGATAATTTATATATCAAAATCGATTGGCTCGACGAGATGAAGAAAATTCCTTATGAGTGCTCCTTCATCAGAGATCATCTTGAAGACGTGATTGGCCAAAAACCACTCGAAACATTGAATTATGACACTCGGAGTATAGTTTCGGTCCGTAAGATAAGGTCGAATGAATATAACCGAAACATCAAAGTTGTTCCACTCGGCGACGTGAATATTTTCATGCTGAAAACCCGTTCACTCGAGACCATCTTCATTGCAATCTATATCTTGCCAAAATCAGGTGTCAACACATGCCCCCCTGTTTTCTGGCAGAGCTTGCGTGCCAGAAAATACCTTACTTAGGGTAATGTTTAAGCACGATGTCAACACTCCATCGGCTGTGCATGTTGAGTATGATAATTTTAATCATCCATATGCTCATGTTAGTTGCTTCTTCGGTAGAGCCTCTTGGATAATAGTTGTCTAAAAACAACAATTGGATGTCACAAAGGCTTCCACATAAATTTCTTATGTCAATCCGGACCTTGCATTTGTCCAGGCATTCCCTGAGAATATTAGAGCCCTTCAACGAAGACGGTTGCCGAACGATTATGACCATGCACCTCAAAGGAATACTGTCAACTGTTCGGCGACTCAACTCGTTATCAAAGTACACCATCAAGCCTCCGCCGAACAACGTCTGTCTCCTGACTTGGATCCTGCAAATAAATAACATTTGGAGTCGGGGCTCTTTTATGCACTAGACCCTTGATTGGTGGTCAACTCAATAATTAAGTCGGCCTCGCCAGTATTGGCAAACACTGAGCATCGGCTATAGGAGTAGGAAATCAACCATGGTGAACACCGTTAGCCAGATGCCGGGTTTGTCAACACAATGAATTCTGAGGGCGATATGCAAATATCGGCCATGCGTTCTTATCTCAAAAGTGCTCGGGAGTCCGTCCACCAAAGTGTGATTAGCCTAAATAAGTCAGATGTTTCGACTGAGGATAAATTCCATAGCGTTGATTTTGATGGTACGATTGAAGAATATGGATGAGACGCCCCCTGGAGTCTCCTATATGAAAATTGTCGTCCTCGCCTACGGGCTTTACACTTGTAGTCCCTTATTTCTGCTGGCTTCGCAACAAGAGATGTGATGCCGCTCTTGACTCGAGGATTTCCCTTAGGAACCCAGGCCATGTTCCTCTTCTCCAGCTCTTTGGCCCTAAGACGTTTTAGCTTCTTCTGTTGCGAATATGGTAAGCCAAGTGGGCGTCCCGACTGGGACTTTGGTTTATGCACTGGCAAATTCTTCTTGACTTTGGGCATCTCTGGCTTGGCCTGTCCAAACTTGACTATTGGATCCTTGAATTTTACTTGCTTCACTTTCTTGTCCTTAGCAGCTAACATAGGCCCGGCTGGCTTTTTGTCATTTGGAGTCGGATCTGAAATAGCACTCTTGCGGCCATCCTTTTCTTTCTTCACCTTTTTAACACTTGTTGCAATAGAAGGTCGGACATCATTTCTATTTTGACTGCTCCTCTTGGGAACCCATGCCATGTTCTTCTTTCTCAACTCATGTGCACTAAGTCTTTGTAATTCCTTCTCTTGCCAATGTGCTAAGCCGAGTGAGCACATCGGTTGTGATTTTTTGCAACCAATGCCAACTCTTTTTTGGCCTTGTGCACTCTCAACTTCTTCCCTTTAGATTTGGCACTTGATTGACTTGCCTCGTTGCCTTTTGTAGCCAATGTCAATACTTTAATTGGCTCATTTGAGAACAAATCTAAAGTAGCACACTTACGACCATCTTTCTTGACCTGGTACACTTGCTTGACCACCTCTTTCTTTTTCCTTGAGCTCCGGACCGATTCCTTATGATTGAAACGGTCTTTGACGTGTGATTGTTCATCAAATGTTGATCTTTTTGGAGCTGCATAATGTTGGCGAGATGATCTAAAACAAGATGTATAATTTGCCCTTGTATCATACGTGCCCCATGATGGATATGGATTTACATGAGCGTAGGGAGGCATCCACGACATTGGCATTGGCGGCCCAAAAGCAGGATATGAAGTCTGCTTGCTCAACGTCTTCCTTTGCCAATCCAAGTCTTCAGATTTATGCCTTGCGGGTGACTTCGATGCTTTTGCTTCACTCAACCGATAAGCACTCTTTGCCTCACTTATCTTTTGGTACTTTTCTAATAACTGCGCGAACGTGACTTTCGGTTTTTTGCTTTTGTGCTTACCATGGCATTTGCTTTGTTTGGTTGTGCGTGCACCTGTCCTTGAATTCTCTTGTTGCCCCCCAGTGCTAGATGTTATCATTGTAGCTTTGATGGAATTTCCGTCTTCAAGATTGTTCTTGATGCACTTTTTAACAATATCCTTGCTCGAAGACTTGACCCCATCATCATTGACGTGTACATGTCCACTTTTAGATAAATCGGCTGAAGATAGCCGAGTCAACATTTGATGTACGTCAAAATGATCCGACTGTCCAAATGATCGTGCCTCAACAAACTGCAATTGTCCTATCTTGTCTGATTGCTTGACTTGATGGATCATGTGGCAATCTTTGACATTTTTCTTGAACGAACATTGCGTTGGCTCTTGTCTTGACAACTCGACATCGTGATCAATTATAATAATAAGATTAGTCAGCGATGTATCGATGATGTGATCCACTATGACTGCACTGGACGTACACTCCTGGTCCATTAACCGATATTGTGATACCGGCTTCGATACAAAACAACCGAGCAGTGTCGGTTTAACATCATCCGATTCGTCTATGCCTTGATTTTCGTCCTCCTTTCCCGATGCTCTTGAATCGGCTATCCTGGAGAACTTTGAACCTGGCTTTATACTCCTGCAACCAAAATAATTATAGAATATATGTCTCATCTGAGACCAAATGTTAGCCAGGCATGAAACAAACAAAGTTGCCCATATGAATATAAAGTTCAGTCGGCATGACGGGAACAACTTTGGTTGCGATAAGTTGTCACTATTAGCCTCTATGAATGGTGCCATGTGTTGATCAGCATGATTAGTAACATGATAATTCGAAACAAACAGATTACTCATCTCGATCGGTCTTTCAAAATTAATTAAAATCTTACTAACGGGTGCATCAACAATATGATTTTGACCGAATCGAAAACGGAGTAAATCTCGGCTAGGTGTACCTTTGTGAAGTCGTTGGAACGAGAAGATGGTTCCGCCACTGGAACAATACCTTGCTCCACTTCTGAATAATTCTCGAATGCATCTTCCTCTTTTTCTGGATCACGTGCCTCATCACTCGGATTGCCTGAATAGATTTGACTTGGATTTCCCGAGTAGATTTCACTCAGATTACCCGAATGGATTCCACTCGGCCGCTCTTCGTCAGCTATACTTCGTTCAGCTGCATGCTCTGGTTCTTGTTCTTCGTCACTAGTCAAACTTTGTTTAGCCATATAACTTTGCTCTTGATGCTCATCAATTTCTTTGGCACGGAACTCATAGGGCAGCATGTAAGCTCCCTCACATTCAGAAAAATCGAGCACGGCCAAACTGTTGCATTTACTGTTCTTTTGCTCGGTGCAGCTTGCATCTTCTATTTTGGTACACGCAGCAATAACTGGCTTGATGCACTCGGCTCTAGCGGCTTTAGCCGGTGATGCACTCGGCTGACACGATGCGCTCGGCTGGCTCGATGCAACGCACTCGGCTTAAACGTCTCAGTGGTCAATTTGGTTTCAATTGAATCCACCATTGTCTTGTCACAAAAGGAACTGTTCAACTCAGCTGTAGACGACTTAGTCATATTTGACTCAGTTTCAACCAAATCAACCGTATTAGCCGAGCGAACCCTTTCTTGACGATTTTCTTGCAAAGCTTCTTTTTTATCTTGCCCCAAAATTGCAAAGGAGCCAACATGGTTGCTACATGAAGGAAGGCACTTGACGTATTCTTGCAAATATTCCACTCCACGTTTCTTCTTGAGTGCTTCATAAGCATGTCGATATTCTGCTGGTAATTCCTCAAGAGTTGGCGTAGTAAATTCGTTGACGCTATTCCCTGTGAGCTTTGGCTTGATCTTGTCCACTTGGGCCACATGTTTTTCTTTAAACTCAGCCCTGCTTGGATCAGCTTGCCCCCCAATACTTTTATGATCTTTCGGCAATGAATTGATGTTGCCGAAATTTTGTGATTGTATAGGGGGTGTATAACATGCTGCAATGATAGGTGAAGACATGTGCAATGTTGTTGAATATTTTCTCGTGCCAATTTGATCAATCGGTAACACTTCATCTTCTTTCAAAACCCTAGCTTTTATTGCCTCATAATCAGGAACCAAACATTTATCATGTTGCTTGAGGCAAAGAGTGGTAATCTTCTTATTTTGCGCTAAGCTTTTTAACGCAGCCAAAGTCACCTCATCTCCTGCACTATTAGACACATACACTCCTGTAGAATCTCCATTCACTTGGCCATAAAAGTGAGCGGAGTCATGAATACTTTTAGTTGCATATGATGCTGAACAATTAATATCATGAGGTGTATTATATGATGACTAAGGATAACCGGCCAAATAGCTAATGGAAGGATGGCCGATTGCCTCATTCATCGGCATGTTTGGGGATAAACCCGCATATTGCGAGTTGGATGCCGATGGATAAAACTGTGAGATGCCCTCCTGCACATGAGGTGTCATATATTGATCACTCGAACAAATTGTGTTGTTCATCGGCATATTGAAAGATGTTTTCGATGCACGAAAGTTCAGATTCATAAGTTGCATGTCGCGATTATGTAAATTCCAAGTTTCTCCAATGGAATAACTAGTCAGCCTTTGCTCGTTCGGGCTAGCCGACATGACATGTCCATTGAAAGATCTAGCAACATCAACATAATGGCTATTTGCATCTACGTAAGGAGATTGATGATACATGTTACCGTTGTAGATTGCAGCCGCTCGATGACGCTCTCCTCGTAGCAAGAACAGGCTGGAGACTATTCAAAGCTTTGTCCCCAGCGGAGTCGCCAAAAAGTGTGTTGACACACGAACACGTCGCGTGTACCCTCGACACTGGGGGTGATGCACCGCAGCTCACGTCGAAGGAGACCCGACCGACAGTGCGATACGCAAGACAGTCAGCGGGCGCTTTTGAAGACCCGAAACCCCACACGCCTGGGAGGGACCCCGTCAGGGAGTGCGGCGGCTATGGGCTGCCCTAGGTCGATTCGCTCGCCCCTAGAGCCTCGTGGATTGCTGCCCTGCAACGCGAAGAACGAACGAATAACGAGAAAGAAAGATACAAGGGTAGGGGATAAAGATAGATGAACACAAAAGTGTAATAGATTGATTGGTTCGATTGGTGTTGTTCAATCGGCCATCACCCGCAACATATATAAGAGGCGGTTGGACTTCCCGTACAAGCAAAGGATTCATCTAGGCTTTCCTTACAAAAAATTACATCAATTCACGTCCTAGAGTCCTAATTCTATTCCAACTCGGATTCAGTCTGAATCTGGCCCAACTTCTATATTCCTCCTTGCGCGGGCCGCCGAGCTTGCATATGACCTCCAATCAAGATGGCCCAAATATGAAACTTGTGCGCCTCGACGAGACAAACAATTCTTATGTTGAACACTTTTCCAAATAAGACCATCTTGAATATGCTACGAAGCCATCTTTAATATCCAGTCGGACTCGGTCATGTAACGGACTGGATTGTCCGAGTCTCGTAGTGAACTTACAGGCCGTATACTATCTCAGATGATAATGACTCCAAAACCAAAGTTCACCGTTTTAATGATGCGCACAACTTCCGTGTTGATCACTTTTGCATCCGAGGTCATCTGGATTACCTTTCGGGCACATCTACAGTTTCACTCGGATCCGAGCTCATCCAGTCGGATATTAGAGTTTTTCTTCCGACTGGACCTTTTCACTCGGATGTTAGAGTCTTTCACTTGGATGACTATAATTTCACTCGGAAGACAATCTTTCACTCGGATGACTATATTTCACTCAGAAGGCAATATCTTACTCGAACGTCAAGTTTCCATTCCGACGGTAATCTTTTCACTCAATGATAATTTCACTCAGATTACTATATTTTCACTCGGAAGCCAATCTTTTACTCGATCGATAAGTTTTCACTCGACCTTTTACTCGATCGGTAGGTTTTCACTCGGATGGTAAACTTTTCACTCGGATTTCCCGACTGAAAACACAGCCTGATCTTGATTTGCCTCTCCAGGTTGCATACGATCTCGGATTGAGACAAATTTTATATGAGAAACGATCGGCTCAACGAGACAAAACTTTTTCGTGTTGAAGGTTTTTTGATTCAAGGCGTCCTTGATGGCCGAATTACTCGCGCAACCTATCAGACAAGTGTCTGGCACCTCGCGCCATATTTCTGTTGAGGTTCGGTCTACAGTGTATTGCCTCTAACTTTTGCATATGAACTCGGATTGAGATAATTTATATATCAAAATCGATTGGCTCGACGAGACGAAGACAATTCCTTATGAGTGCTCCTTCATCCGAGGTCATCTTGAAGACGTGATTGGCCAAAAACCACTCGAAACATTGAATTATGACACTCGGAGTATAGTTTCGGTCCGTAAGATAAGGTCGAATGAATATAACCGAAACATCAAAGTTGTTCCACTCGGCGATGTGAATCTTTTCATGCTGAAAACCCATTCACTCGAGACCATCTTCATTGCAATCTATATCTTGCCAAAATCAGGTGTCAACACCCACCCAGATACAAAGATCTTTCCCACATTAGGCAAGCGCCCTAAGAGACAGTACATCACTATTGGGCCAGATTCCTCCTTGTAATGAACAAGGTCAAGGACTGTCGCGAGGAAGACGCAATTTCGTTCTTTTGCAACAATTGCACGGACAAGGGAATCCTCAACGCCATAAGTCGCCGTGACATAACACACTTCACTGACTTGGCGGCCTTAGTACGGAAATACTGTGCGATGGAAAGTGCCTGGAAAACCCAAACGCAATTTTGGGATAATCCGGCTCTGACAAAACCCCCTGTCAGAACTAAAAGGGTGTACTCTTATAAGTCGCGTGACTCAATTACAAAGAAGCAAAAGCCCACTACAGGGCATGGAACTGTATTGGAGGGATGGCTTAACGGGCCCTGCAAAATCCATAGTACAGCGGATACCTTATCAACACATAGCCTTAGAGCATGTTGGGTACTCCGGCAGGTGGCCACGAGCGGTGAGGATCTCCTCATCCAAAATACCTCAGAGCACCTTCCCATGGATAATAATACAATATTGACAGTCTTCGAGACCTTCGCCTCAAATAATAGGCGTAAGCGAGCACTCCGTAGCCTTGCCGAAGTCTACCATGTGGCAGCAATAAATCCATGGAGCGACACGGCCATTACCTTCAATGCCAGTGACGAACCTAAATTCCGAATAGCCTGAGCACCAACCGCTTTGGTCCTCGGCCCAATTGTTGACGGCTTTCGGCTCACTAAAGTGCTCATGGACGGCGGCAGCGGATTAAACCTCATTTATGAGGAGACTCTTCAAAAAATGGAAATAGACAACAACCGTATTGAGCAAAGCAGTACGACCTTCCGAGGAATCATCCCCAGTTGGGAGGCATGTTGCACTGGGAAAATCACACTTGATGTGGTATTCGGCACTCCGGAGAATTACAGGTCCGAAGAAATTACATTCCATGTGGCCCCGTTCAGTAGCGGATACCACGCCCTTCTAGGGCGGGAGGCATTCATGATTTTTCAAGCCATACCCCATTACGGGTACATGAAGCTCAAAATGCCCAGGTCCAATGGAATCATCACTCTAGTTAGTGACCCGGACATAGCACTCCGTGCCGAGAACAAAACAGCCGCACTGGCCCTCGAGGCACTATCTGAAGCCCTTGTGGCAGAGGAGTTAACCACGATGCGCTCCATGGTGGACAGGGACAACGTGATACTAGACAAAAGATCCAAATCCACCTCCTTTAAACCAGCGGACGAAATAGTCAAATTCCAAGTCCATCCAATGGACCCCGCAGAAATAGCATCCATTGGGGCACAGCTAAACCCCGCTGTTGACACCGCACTACGGGAGTTTCTGCGTGAGAATTGGTACATATTCGCCTGGCATCCTTCATACATGCCAGGAATCCCACGCAGATTGGCCGAGCATAGCCTTAATATTTTAAAAGGATTCAAGCCGGTCAAGCAGACTCTTCGGTGTTTCTCTGAACCTAAGCGACAAGCCATGGGAGAGGAGCTAGCCAAGCTACTGGAAGCCGGATTCATTAAAGAAATAAAACATCCAGACTGGCTAGCAAACCTGGTGATGGTACCAAAGAAGGACAAATCCTGGCGCCTATGCGTCGACTTCAAAGACCTTAACAAGGCTTTCCCAAAGGATCCCTTCCCACTCCCTCGCATCGATCAAATCATCGACGCTACCGCAGGACACGAATCATTGTGCTTCCTCGATGCATACTCTGGTTACCACCAGATTAAGATGGCAGAGTCTGATCAAGCTGCAACGGCATTTATCACGCCATACGGTCCTTTCTGTTTTAACACAATGCCCTTTGGGCTCAAAAACGCCGGCGCGACATATCAACGCATGACCCAAACATGTCTAGAAAAGCAGATCGGCAAGACTAAGGAGGCATATGTAGACGATGTGGTCATTAAAACCAGACACGTCGACTCCTTAATAGACGATTGAGGCTCACGTTCGCCAATCTCCGAACATACCACATTAAGCTCAATCCGGAAAATGCATTTTCGGCGTCCCCGCCGGAAAGCTCCTGGGCTTCATCGTATCCAGTAGAGGATTTGAAGCAAATCCGGCTAAAATCCGAGCTCTGTCGCAGTTGGCTATCCTAACTGACCACAAGCAAATCCAGAAATTAACTGGATGTGTGGCGGCTTTAAGCCGCTTTATCTCCCGATTAGGAGAAAAGGCACTCCCCCTTTATCGCCTTCTTCGGCGCACCGAACACTTCGAGTGGACGGACGCAGCCACGGCCGGACTGGAAGGAATAAAAGCCATCCTGGCCACCAACCCAATCTTGGCCACGCCAACTGTTGGCGAACCAATGCTATTATATATAGCGGCAACTCACCAAGTTGTAAGCGCAGTGCTCGTCGTCGAACGAGAGATGGACGGACATAAATTCCCCCTTCAAAAGCCGGTATATTATGTATCCACCGTCCTCACTCCATGCAAATCACGGTACCCACATTATCAAAAGATAGCATACGTGGTATTCATGGCATCCCAAAAATTACGACATTACTTTCAAGAGTGTTCAATTACGGTGGCCTCCGAAGTACCACTCAATGACATAATAAACAACTGCGATGCCACGGGCCGGATTGCCAAATGGGCTATCGAGCTCCTCCCGTTCGACATAACATATAAACCACGACGAGCCATTAAGTCGCAAGTACTGGCCGATTTCGTAGCCGAATGGACAGAAGCCGAATTCCCTAAAGAGTACGGCGCATACTCCAATTGGATCATGCACTTCGATGGCTCTAAAATGCTGGCTGGTCTGGGGGCTGGCGTCGTCCTGACGTCCCCCACCGGAGATACAGTGCAATACGTACTCCAAATACTATATACAGACTCCAATAACGCAGCCGAATACGAGGCCCTATTACATGGTCTCCGGATGGCAGTCTCCATGGGCATTCAATGCCTGGAGGTGCGTGGGGACTCGAACCTCGCAATATCCCAAATAAATGGAGACTTCGATGCCAAGGATCCGAAAATGGTGGCATATCGCAATGCCGTCCTCAAAATGTCAGCTCGGTTCGAGGGGCTTGAATTCCACCATGTGGCTCGGGAAAACAACCAGGCGGCGGACATCCTTGCCTCGGCGCTAAACGCGACCCTGTCCCACCGAACATCTTCCTGGAAAAACTGTTTAAACCATCCGTGGTATGGGAAGGGGAAACCCGCAACAATAGTCCAGATCCGGCCACAACCCCAGACACCGAACACTCTGACACAATCGGAGGCTCGTCCATCGAAATAACACCTTCAGCCCATGTAAAAATGGTCGTTATCGCCCCGTGGACAGAACCATTCCTGGCCTACCTAACCAGGCAGGAATTACCCGAGGACCAAAATGAGGCACACTGCATAGTGCGGCGATCTAAAGCCTATAAGGTCCACGAGGGAGAGCTTTATAAGAAAAGCACTGCCGGAGTCCTTCAAAGGTGCATCTTCGAAGAGGAAGGGCGGAAGCTTTTGGCAGAAATCCATGCCGGACTCGGCGGCCATCACGCCGTAGCCTGGGCCCTTGTAAGCAAGGCCTTCCGTACAGGTTTTTATTGGCCGACGGTCCGGGCAGATGCGCAGCATCTGGTCCAGCATTGCGTTGGTTGCCAGCTATTTGCAAACCAAAGCCATATGCCGCCTACCGCTCTCCAAACAATCCCCATTACTTGGCCCTTTGCAGTCTAGGGGCCTGATATGGTCGGACCCCTTAAAGGGGGAACCCATAAGAAAAAAATACTTACTAGTCATGGTGGATAAATTCACCAAATGGATAGAAGCCAAACCTGTCAAAACGGCTGAATCCGGACCGGTGATAGACTTCATATCCGGGGTTGTACACCGTTACAGCGTCCCCCATAGCATCATCACTGACAACGGCACGAATTTTACAGCCGACGAGGTGAAACTTTGGTGCAGCAACATGGGCATCAAGCTCGATTATGCTTATGTCTATCACCCGCAAACTAACGGTCAAGTCGAACGAGCGAATGGTCTTATCATGAGCAGCATTAAATCCATATTAGTGCGGTCCTTAAACGAATCAAACACACACTGGGTAGAGGAGCTCGACTCCGTACTATGGGGACTGCGGACCACGCCGAACCGCACTACCGGATACACGCTGTTTTTATGGTGTACGGCGCCGAGGCGGTGCTGCCCTGCGACATAATTCATGACTCACCTCGAGTGCGCATGTAAGAAGAAAGAGAGTCCAGGCTCGATTGGCAGGATAGTTTGGATGCCCTGGAGGAGGAGCGCGACGTGGCAAAAGCCCGTTCCGCATTCTATTAGCAACAGGCTCAAAGGTATCAAAGCAGAGAAGTGCGGGCCAAAACCTATAACTTGGCGAACTAGTTCTACGCCTGCCAGAGAAGAAAAAGAACAAGCTCAAGCCCAAATGGGAAGGTCCATTCATTATCGACCAGGTTCTGACCGGTGCAGTGTACCGTCTGCGGGATGCATCGGACAATCGACTTGAGCCAAACCCATGGAACGCAGCCAGACTCCGAAGATTCTACGCCTAGCGTCGGACTCTATGTTCGTCTCCTTACCTCCATCAATTTTTTGCACATCTGTTTTTTCTTTCTTTCTTTCTTCTGTCCTTCTCTTCAAGGCCCTAAAGGGCTAAACTTGTGTCTTGGTTACACAATCTTGATGCGCTAACCGCGCTCATTATACCTGAGGGCTTCTTATACAGAAGCTTAAACTAATTATTTTTCCAGGCTTTATGCCCCGCACATGTGTTATTCTTCCACATGTACCTTTTTTCGCCATTATATGCATCGATATGACTTAAGATTTGGCCAAGCTGGGTTGCCTAGCTCTTGTATTTATGCCTTACGTTCCCGTTAATTCGGCTAGGGCATAAGGGGAGCACCTCTGCGATTGCTACTGCCGGGTCAGCCAGATGTGTACCTCAGACTGGGTGAAGCCGAAAGCTAGCGTTCTTAAGGGAATATTCGGTCGGTGAATAAAAGATGACTTTCATTTAATTTACTACACGCCCCCAGATGTTTTTAGCCTGCATCTCGCAGTTCGGACATGCACATGAGGGCATGCGTACCCAGGGAAAGGAACCCTTAACGGAACTATTCTCCCTAGAAGATGTTTCTTACTATCCATGTAATATAACATAGCTAGTTGGGTACTTGTCTGTTCAAGCACTTATGACCCCTACGCCTGGTTTCCATGCATACCTCAGTTTTTACATAACCGAGCGGGTATTCGGATACACTCCGGACTATCGGGTCCAGAGGTCGAAGCAAAAAGGTCCGCCATGACAAATGATTTACAATCCGGCTAGGGACATTACATATGTCACTTGAAGTACACAGTCACTAAGACTGATTGAATTCTTCTTCTATACCATCCAACAGGCTGTCTAGCCTACAATCCTGTTGAGAATACTTTGCGGCTAATTCTACTTGATCATACACTAAGCTGACACGGATCTCTTTCCCATCGGGCCCCACTGTAATACCCCGGATGTAACTTTCCCAATTTGTACTCCAACTCTTGCCGTTTCCGGCGTTAAGTTATTTTATTTGCTCGGGTTCGGGTTTTTGTCTCCGTGTGTTGTTATCGTTGTCATGCATCTTATATCATGTCATCTTGTGCATTGCATTTGCATACGTGTTCGTCTCATGCATTCGAGCATTTTCCCCGTTGTCCGTTTTGCATTCCGGCGCTTCGTTCTCCTCCGGTGGTCATTTCTAGCTTTCTTTCATGTGTGGGGATTAAACATTTCCGGATTGGACCGAGACTTGCCAAGCGGCCTTGGTTTACTACTGGTGGACAGCCTGTCAAGTTTCGTACCATTTGGACTTCGTTTGATGCTCCAACGGTTAACCGAGGGACCGAAAAGGCCTCGTGTGTGTTGCAGCCCAACACCCCTCCAAGTTGGCCCAAAACCCACCAAAACCCCTTCTATCATCTAGAGCGTTCGATCACAATCGCGTGGCCGAAAACTGCACCTCATTTGGACTCTCCTAGCTCCTCCTATGCCTATTTAAAGATCCCCCGGAAATCTCCTTCTCCTTCCCCCCCGAAACCCTAGATCCACTCGTCATCGCGCGCACCGGACATAATCCCGCCGACGGACATTGTCCGCCCGCCGCCGCTAGCCAACCAGACGCCGCCACGTGGCCCGGGCGAGCCCCACATCGCCGCCGCCGCCCGAGGCCCGCCCGAGCCCGCGGGAGGCCCTCCCCGCCGCCCATCTCCTCCGTGCCCTCGTGCCTTCGCCCACAGCCGTCGCCCTCCACTCCGGCGCCGCGCCGCCGCGGTCCGCCCCGCCGCCGCCGCCACCTCGTCGCCCCGGCCGCCTCGCGCCACCGCCGCCTCGTCCTCGCGCCGCCACACCGACCCGGAGGTCCGGCGCCTGCCTCCGCCGCCGTCCGGCGTCCTCCCCGGCCGGCTCCTCCTCTGCCTCTCCTTCCTCCGGCGTGGTCTCGCCGCCGGCGAGCTTCGGATCTGGCCGGCTACAGTGCCCCGACCACGCCTCGAATTCCGTGCAAACCCTAGATCTGAGAGAGGTTGATTTTTTTCACTAAGTCCCCGGAATTTTCTAGTCCATATGCTCCTGTTCATAGCCTTGTATCTCCGCATCCGTAGCTCCGATTCATGCATATAGCATATCAATATGTTCATCTCAGAGAGTACATCATTTCATTCCATTGCATCATTTTCATTTGAGTTCATCTTGATGCCCGAAATGCTGTTAGAAGAGGGCTACTTGAGATAATTGTCAGATCTGCTACTCCATTTAGCTTTTGTCATTTTTGCCATGATTATTGTGTGCATGATATGCCCCTGAGTGCTACATATATTTTGTTAAGGGTTTTGTCATCTTTCCATAGGTGCAACCCATGTATTTTTGTGATGTGTGTGGTGTCTAGTGCAAGCTTGCAAAGTGGTGCACTTGGTAATTCTGATTTCAGGGACTTAGCATTTTCACTAAGTCCTTGAGTTGTTTATCTCATATGCTCATATGTTCATGTTGTTTCCTAGTGATCCGTGCCTCTTTTGAGGATTATCAGTAAGGATGTTTTGTTAATCTTGTAGTGCTCTATCCATCCATGTCTTTGTTTGCAATAATGGAGCACCCTAGCTTGAGTCAATCGAGCTCTACTTTTGCTACTTTGTGAATCTGGGCATATTGTCAACTTGTTTGCAATTTTGCCGATGTTGTTGTAGTTGATCCGTGCATGTTATGCTATTGTTCTTGCCATGTCTAGCTTGAATTTTGTGTGTTCTTGATAGATGTATGCTTAGTTGGTCATGACTTGCTCCGTAGTGAGTGCATCGAGCTCGTAAACATGCCTACTTGATATCTGTTTTCAGCATGCTCCAGTTTTCACTAAGTCTGAGAACTGATTATGTTTTTGCTATGTTCACATGCTTGCAATTGTATTTTCTGGTCCTTTTTGGCTCAAGGTCACTAAGGGACTTTTGTTAAGCTTTTTGAGTAGATCCATGCCATGTTTTACTTTGCCATGTTCAGGTCCGGTAGCATGTAGTTTTGTTGCTCCGAAGAGTGCTACCTGATCTGAAATTTCAGACAAGTGTTAATTTCACTAAGTCTGAAATCTGTTTACCATATGCATTTTTGCCATGATTGTTGGAACCTGTTAATGGATGAATTGGCCATAGCTCAGTGCTAGACTTTTGTTAAGCATCATGAATGCAACCCTCTCATGTATTTTGTTGTCATGTTTGAGTGCTGTAACATGTTCATCTCATTGCATTTAGATGGCTACTTGCTGTAAATCGCAGACCGGTGCCATTTTTGAATCGCTTGCCATTTCCAAACCGTAACTCCGATTCCGGCATTCTTTATATCGTTTTCAAGCGATTTCATCTCATCTTTCCAGTGGCACACTTGGATTTCCAAGTTGAGGCCAGGTTCTTGC
The DNA here is from genome assembly GCF_003073215.2 of Triticum urartu. Classification (NCBI taxonomy): domain Eukaryota; kingdom Viridiplantae; phylum Streptophyta; class Magnoliopsida; order Poales; family Poaceae; genus Triticum; species Triticum urartu. Next base: position 119,457,299 of record NC_053022.1, read on the forward strand.
ATTTCCTGTCATATCTTGCATATGCATCCCGCATCGCATCCCGCATAGCATATCATCTTTGCATCATCGTGTTTGATCCTTACACGCGGTTGATTGTGTTCCGTTTGCTTGTTTCTCTTGTTTGGGTAGAGCCGGGAGACGAGTTCGCTAACGAGGAGCCCGTTGAGTTTGCTTTCGAGAATCCAGTCAACTCTGACAACTCTGCAGGCAAGATGATCATACCCTCAAAATCACTACTATCTTTGCTATGCTATATTGCTCGCTCTTTTGCTATGCCATTGCTACGATGCCTACCACTTGCTTTCAAGCCTCCCAAATTGCCATGTCAAACCTCTAACCCACCTTGTCCTAGCAAACCGTTGATTGGCTATGTTACCGCTTTGCTCAGCCCCTCTTATAGCGTTGCTAGTTGCAGGTGAAGATTGGAGGCTCTTCCTTGTTGGAACATTTTTTTACTTGTTGGGATATCATTATATTATCTTGTTATCTTAATGCATCTATATACTTGGTAATGGGTGGAAGGCTCGGCCTCTCGCCTAGTGTTTTGTTCCACTCTTGCCGTCCTAGTTTCCGTCATATCGGTGTTATGTTCCCGGATTTTGCGTTCCTTACGCGGTTGGGTTATAATGGGAACCCCTTGATAGTTCGCCTTGATTAAAGCTTTTCCAGCAATGCCCAACCTTGGTTTTACCATTTGCCACCTAGCCTCTTTTTCCCTTGGGTTTCCGGAGCCCGAGGGTCATCTTATTTTAACCCCCCCGCCCCAGTGCTCCTCTGAGTGTTGGTCCACCTGTCAGCTGCCGGTGGCCACCGGGGGCAACTCTGGGCTGGCCTACCCATACCTAGGACAATCTGAGTGTGCCCTGAGAAAGAGATATGTGCAGCTCCTATCGGGATTTGTCGGCACATTCGGGCGGTGTTGCTGGTCTTGTTTTAACCTGTCGAAGTGTCTTGAAGAACCAAGGTACCGAGTCTGATCGGAACGTCTCGGAAGGAGGTCTATTCCTTCGTTGACCGTGAGAGCTTGTCATGGGCTAAGTTGGGACTCCCCTGCAGGGATTTGAACTTTCGAAAGCCGTGCCCGCGGTTATGGGCAGATGGGAATTTGTAAATGTCCGGTTGTAGATAACTTGAACCTTAACTTAATTAAAATGAATCAACTGAGTGCGTTACCATGATGACCTCTTCTCGGCGGAGTCCGGGAAGTGGACACGGTGTTGGAGTGATGCTTGCGCAGGTTGTTCTCTAGTTTCTCGCTCGCGCTTTGCCTCCTCTTCTCGCTCTCTATTGCGAACAGGATAGCCACCATATTTGCTCGTCACTTGCTACAGCTCCACATATATTTACCTTGCCTTACCTATAAGCTTAAATAGTCTTGATCGTGAGGGTGCGAGATTGCTGAGTCCCTGTGGCTCACAGATTACTATTACACCAGATGCAGGGCCTGATGTTTCCGCTCCAGGAGACGCGCTCGAGCTCAAGTGGGAGTTCGACGAAGACTCTCAACGTTACTATGTTTCCTTTCCTGATGATCAGTAGTGGTGCCCAGTTGGGGGTGATCGGGACCGTGTCGCATGTTGGGTTCTCTTTTATTTTGGCACCGTAGTCGGGCCATGTGTGTTTGGTTGATGTAATGTTATTTATGTACTTGATTGACGTGGCGAGTGTAAGTCAACTATGTTATCTCCCCTTTTATTATATATATACTACATGGGATGTTGTGAAGATTGCCTAACTTGCGACATATGCCTTCAATGCGATTATGCCTCTAAGTCGTGCCTCGACACGTGGGAGATATAGTCGCATCGAGGGTGTGACAAGGTCCGACCTCGGCCATGTGGTTTGGGTCCGCTTTGGTATATCGTGTCTTCACCATAGCCCAGGCTTCCCTTGCACCTTGTCGGCAGGCTGATATCTTCCATAATCGGAAGCACCGCCGCGCTTCCTTAAGCTTCTCTATAAGCTCCCCCATGCCGACGCGGATGGCCACAAGGCTTGGGCAATACCCTGCATCACCTGCCGAATTTGCTCATGCAGTTGTGAGAGCTCTGGTAGAAGATCACCCGAAGACCCGGGCATCTCCTCCGCGGGACGACCCGTCAGCATACCTGCAGACATAACGCTGTTAGCCGGCTTCTTCGCCGAACTCCTTTAAAAAAAACTTCGTTCAAGAACTTACTAAAAATGCCGCACCGAAGCCGTTTATTCTCCTTCACGGAGTCCGCAAGCTGGGCTCAGATATCTTTCAGTTCCACGCCCAGCCGGATGTTGGCGTCTTCGAGATCATTTTTCTCCTGCCCGACTCGCGTCAGCACGCGTTCGCCAGCATTTCGCTGTCGATCATCATGTGCCGCATCCGCCATCACGGCCTTCGGATTCACTCCAGGGCCACCTGCAACATCTTTTGTTAGGTTTGCACACATGCCGCATACTACCTGGTACCCGTATTCTTTACACTAGATACAAATGTTACCAGGGGGACCCTTCTCGGACTCCTTCAACGCGGCAACAGCGGCCCCTAGCTGGGCCTTGCACTCGTGCAGCTCTCGAGACAATTGAGAATTCTTCTCTCTAAGAACCTGCACAAATAATGATCCTTAAATCAGTTGCGTCAATTGTTTCAAGTCTCAGGGGCTACTGATACATATAATCGTCAGATTTTCTTACCCGTATATCCCTTACATACTGGTTCGTGGCTCTGGCTAGACCATTTTGAGCAGCATGGATGTACGCATCTCCGGAATTGAAGGCATCAAATGCCTCTGATGAGAAACAAGCGTCACGGAGTACGGCCCGGCGACGCCGGTGATTCATGGCGCTCTCCACTTCTGAATTTGTAGCGGATAGTCCATCCGCATCCTCTGTAGGAGGAGCATCCGGCATCCGCCCCGTGTTGGCTTCCGCCTCTATGTCCGGCCCTGGAGCCCGACTGGTGGAGGCGTGATCGGCAGCCTCTCCGGATATAGTCCGGCAAGCGTTTTTTCTATTAAGAAACATGGACGTCAGTATATTTTGAGAAAGACGACAACCACAGAGCGAGGGTTTGTGTCATACCTCTGCGCCAGCGTCTCCGTCCTGACCGCCTTCCTTTTCAGCCTACCCGGCCTCGGTGCTTCTTGTTGGCGAGTTGCTACGAGTTCGGCACGGCGTCCCGAATGCCTTACCTGTAAAACACCATATGTGTACGGTAGGTAAAGTGCATAAAAGGGGATCCTATTTTTGGAGTTGGGATTTTGGTTTTTCTTACGTGCGACGCAGGGAGTAGTCCGGGATAGTCGGCCATTATGGCCACCATGGCGTCATCGCAGCTCAATTGATAGAATTGCCTATCTATTAGCTCCACAAATATGTCCGGATCCTCTTCGAGTCCGGGATCGAGGGCCCGGTCAGGGTCCTCCGGTTGTGGAGGTGGGTTGTTGACCTCCCTTACAGCTTTTCGCAGTTCCTGCCGTGAAATGGCAAGGTGAGTACCTACGACGAAGAATGCGGGAAGGCTGGGACTAAAGAGGTACAACTCACCCAACTTGGAGGGTTGTACATGGAGAATCCATCCCGTGGCTTGATACGGATGAACCCCTCTTCTTCTCCCTTGAATAACTCGGACAGAATTTTTGCTAAAGCAGCAGCGGAGTCCGGTCCCTTACGCCCGCAACGGGTGGCATCATCTTCCCCGTTAAAACACCATAGGGGGTGCCCTCGATATTGAAGTGGCTGCACTCCCCGCATTATGCATATTGACATAACCTCCATTATTGTCAATCCTGATTGAGCCAGTGCTTTAATTCAGTTCATCTGGTAAAGGACTTCTCCGTGGCCTTCCTCCTGGGGGCTTCGTGGGCGCCAGCTTCGGCGTTTCTTCAGAGGAGCATTGTTGAACTCAGTAAGACCCCGCCGAATAGGATTTGGAAGGGGAACATCCTCCATATAAAACCACTCTGAAGGCCAGTCTTCGGACGTTTTCTTCGGAGTACCGGACAGGTATCCGGTCTCGGCGATGCGCCATATTTCGGCTCCACCCACCTGATAAAGTGACCCCTTCTGTGTGCGGGGCACAAGGCAAAATAACCTTTTCCACAGCTCAAAATGAGCCTCGCAGCCCAGAAACAGCTTACAAAGGGCAACATAACCGACGATGTGTAATATGGAGGCAGGGGTGAAATTATGCAGTTGGAGGCCGCCAGGAGCCCGCGGAGGAACAGATGAATTGGAAATCCGAGTCCCCTTAGTAAGTAAGGGACAAGGCATACCCGCTCCCCCTTAGAGGGGTTGGGGAAGCTCTCCGCTTGCTCCCCTCCATTGTAGGTGGCGAGCCCGGCTTGGACGGGGACCATATACGCTGGAGGGAGAAATCCCTGGGTCTGCATCTCTACTAATCGACTGTGTGGGACGGAACACCTCTCCCAATCACCAGGCTTAGGGCTACGGGGGCGGGAGGAGGAGCTGCGGTGGTCGGCCATGATGGGATGGATTTTTTTCAAGCACGCCCCGATGAATTCTCGCCGTGGGAGGAAGGTGTGGATTGGATCTAAGAATCCCCACCCCTTTAATAGACAATTTATTTACCTGGCTAGGGGCGAATTTAAAAACGTCCTGGCTCCTCGCATTCGCTCGACGCATGGAAGATGGCCCTTATTGGGCACAGAAGCCAAGAGGTCCAACATTTATGGGAGCCGGACACTACATAACAGAAATTCAAGATTTAGAGAAGAACCCGCCTTGCAATGCCGAAGACAATACTGCGCGCCGGATGCTACGTCTTGAGCTTGCGTTGGTTTTCCCCGAAGAGGAAGGGATGATGCAGCAGAGTAGCGTAAGTATTTCCCTCAGTTTTTGAGAACCAAGGTATCAATCCAGTAGGAGGCCACGGCAAGTCCCTCGTACCTGCACAAAACGACAGCTACTCGCAACCAACGCGATTAGGGGTTGTCAATCCCTTCACGGTCACTTACGAGAGTGAGATCTGATAGATATAATATATTTGGTATTTTGGTATAAAGATGCAAAGTAAAAATTAAAAGCAAAGTAAAAAAGCAAAGCGAGATTAAAGTGATGGAGATTGATATGATGAGAATAGACCCGGGGGCCATAGGTTTCACTAGTGGCTTCTCTCAAGAGCATAAGTATTCTACGGTGGGTGCACAAATTACTGTTGAGCAATTGACAGAATTGAGCATAGTTATGAGAATATCTAGGCATGATCATGTATATAGGCATCACGTCCATGACAAGTAGACCAAAACGATTCTGCATCTACTACTATTACTCCACTCATCGACCGATATCCAGCATGCATCTAGAGTATTAAGTTAAAAACAGAGTAACGCCTTAAGCAAGATGACATGATGTAGAGAGATAAATTCATGCAATATGAAATAAACCCCATCTTGTTATCCTCGATGGCAACGATACAATACATTCCTTGCTGCCCCTTTTGTCATTGGGTAAGGACACCGCAAGATCGAACCCAAAGCTAAGCACTTCTCCCATGGCAAGAACTACCAATCTAGTTGGCCAAACCAAACGGATAATTCGAAGAGACTTGCAAAGATAACCAATCATACATAAAA